>NC_080164.1:5835081-5847581 GCF_950295315.1 Erinaceus europaeus | reverse complement strand
ATCAGATTTCCTGCCTCACAAAACTCCCTGCATTCCTGATACTATGGCCTATCTACATAATCATTGTTTTGCCTGAATGATCCCCACCCATTCAATTCCTTTGATCTATCTTCTTTCCACCCTCAAGACCCTCCCTGCCTGCAGGGTATTAATAATCCTACCAGTTAAAACCCTCACAACAGTTGCTAAGGAAGTTCCTACCTTTCCCAGTCCCCTTTTGCCTTTCTCCGCCCCTTTCCTAGCCATTTCCATTTTCCACTTGCCTGGGGTCTCTGATCAATAAGGAATTGAATTGCCTCGCCACCACAAGTCTGCTCATGAGTCATCTCCCTCACATGGCTGAGTGAGTAGCATCCCAGGCTGGCTCTGGTCTAATTCTCTCCAACCCAGAGAGTACACACCCAGGAAGAGGCACCCCCACATTAGCCCAGCACCTTGGGCCCCATTTGATTCTTACTCATTAATTTGATGAGAGAGAGAGAGAGAGAGAGAGAGAGAGAGAGATAAGAGCACTGCTCAACTCTAGCTTAAGCTACTAGCAGGACTGAACTTGCAGACTCTGGACTCTCAGGCATGCAGATTTGTGGTCTAACAGGCTGAGCTATCTCCCCCACCCTGTGATTTCCCATGACCTCTCCTCTGTGTGTCTCTGTGTCCTCTCCTCACTTTCATAAAGGGACACCAGCCATGATGGGCTAGGACACACCCCCACATGGCTCCATTTGTTCTCTGTTCTCTCTTTCCAGACCTGGTCTCCAAAGACAGCCATGTCCTGGAGGTGAGAATTTCAGCATATTTTGGGGGGTTAGAGACACAGTTCTGTCCCTAACACCCCTGAACCAGTTTGGGTATGACATAGCACAACAGGAAACACACAGGAAGCCAGGATAATCTCTCCTCCTCATTCCTCCCGAAATGTACTCAAAGGGTCAAACTCACACCCACCCCCTGGGTAAAGTCTCTCAAGAATCCAACTAAAACATTGAGTTCAGTCTCTCACATCATAGTGGCCAGACTCTCTTCTAATCGAAAGTATCTACCTTCCTTTCTTATCTTCTTCTTTTTCGCCATTTCCTGAACTGTTTTTCTCACCCTGCCCTTTCCACATGCAGAATTAAGCCCAAGTTAAAGTGATGCTTACCAAACAGAAACTCTCTCTAAAGAGATCTGCCATCCCCTCTTCTGCTTTCTCTCTGCCAAGGGCTAAAAAGGCAGTTTTGGGATTCTGTGGCCTTCCACAGCTGTCTGTATACCATTTTATTGGTGTCAGCTGTTGGGGTCTCGGCAGAAACTGGGACAGAAAAGCTCAGTGTTTTTTTGTTTTTATGATTTCAAAGGCAACTGTTCTGCTGGATAAAACAGAGATCTAAAATATGATTCACATCTGAAGGGAAGAACTGGCCAAGGCTGCCAGGTGAGTCATAAAGTAGCCTCACAGCCCTGCTACCCCACTTCTGGACCCTGGTGCCCCCAATAAACTATAGTGACATTGTATTGAAGTGAATGTGGCTACAGGCCCCTGTGTTCCAGAGATGAGACCTTGTGAAAATCACAGCAAAGCCACTCACTCAAACATGTTTAAAATATGCTTTCAATCGTGCCTGCCTCAGAATCCTTTTGTCTCTGATTCCTCTGGAATGCTATTGTCTGGGAGCTTCTGCTTGTAAGGGGAAGACAGGGGAATAAATCATGATGGAGGCCAAAGAGAAAAGCAGGGTGGGCTCAGCAACACACACACGCGCGCGCTCGCACACACACACACACACACACACACACACACACACAGCAGGTTTGACCCACTGCTGCTGTCCTTGGCTGAGTTCAGAATTGTATAACTTCTCCTTCCCTGTTGGAACCTTCATTCCTCATACCCCACTCACCTCCCCCCAGCACGGGGCATGTTTAAATTCTAGAAGTAGAACTCCCATCTGCTCCCATCTTCTGTCACCATGGTTACTGGGCCCAGAGTGGTCTCTGTGGAGACAGAGGCAGAACCCCAAAGCTCTAAGAGGCTGGGACAGAGAGGGGGTTCTGGTGAAACTGGTTTGCCCAGACTCAGGCCATCTCAGTGTTTCAAGTGCCTGATTGTAAAGCCTTTGATCTGGAACAAAAGACAGACTGGGATGTTTGACAAATCTCAACAGCTGTATTTAAAAAGAATGATATTCAGCTTCAATACACTGGCTGTAGTTCACCTACAAGGTCATGTACGGTGAAGAGGTAATGCCCAGACACCCCCTGCCCCACCCCCTGCCCAGTGCCACCTGCAGAAGTCCAGGCCCCAGCTGGAGGCAGAGAGTAGTTGTGGGGGAGTTTCCATTGAATGTAAATGTCCATGATAAAGGCAAAGGAGTTGCTGGTTCCAGACCCCAGTGGCGTTGTCTCCCTCCAAATGCCAAACACCAACTCACTCTCTGTGTTCGGCTTTATTCTGTGTTCCAGCCAGCTGAGGGTTCCCTTCTCTGGGCTGCAGCCCCACAGGAGGGGACAACTTGGGGAACTATTTAGGAGAGGCTCACCCCTTGGTGGGAAGAGAAGGTGTTTTGGGATCACAGGGCGAGGCTGCCTGGAGAGGAGCTCTTTGGGTCCCCTCATAGGCTGTCTCCCTGCCTATGGGATGGTGGGCTGCAGGGCTTTGTTTTGTTTTGTTTGCTTTTTTTTTTTTTTTTTTTTTTTTTTCCGGAGCTCAGCTCTGGCTTATGGTGGTGCAGGGGACTGAACCTGGGACCTCAGAGCCTCAGGGGCAGCAGTCTGTTTGCATCACCATCATGCTATCTCCCCACCCCTCCTGTTCACATAATGGACCTGCCTCCAAAATGTGTTAAAAATACCCATGTCCTGGGGAATCGGGCTGTAGCGCAGTGGGTTAAGAGCAAGTGGCGCAAAGCACAAGGACCAGCATAAGGATCCCGGTTTGAGCCCCCAGCTCCCCACCTGCAGGGGAGTCACTTCACAAGCGGTGAAGCAGGTCTGCAGGTGTCTGTCTTTCTCTCCCCCCTCTCTGTATTCCCCTACTCTTTCCATTTCTCTCTGTCCTATCCAACAACAATGACATCAGTAATGACTACAATAATAAAACAGCAAGGGCAACAAATGGGAATAAATCAATATTTAAAAAAAAAATACCCATGTCCTGGTTCAACTCCTGGATGGCTAAATCAAAATCCCGAATAATGGCACATAGCGGCATTTGCCGAACTCTCTCCAAAGTTAGGAAAGTGTGGTCACCAGGCCACACGTGTCCCATGATGGAGGTCACCTAGCATGAACTGTCATTCAAGAAAGAAATGAGATGAAAGAGGAGAAAAGCCCAAAAGACATCATGCCCCCCACACACAAACACACACACCCCTGTCCGGAGGTGCCTCCTGGCTCTGTTGGCAGTTCTGTACCAGCAGCTCAGAAAGGCCAACTGATCCTGAGGACCCATATCTGGACTGACCAGCAGAGCTGCCACCAGGAGACTTCCTATTACCATATTGACCATAAATCAACTGCATGGTCTTAAGCAAACTCTTTATCATTCAAGGTCACAGATCTCTTTATTATTATTGTTGTTGTTGTTGTTGTTAGTAGTAGAAATAGTAGTAGTAGTAGTGACTTAATATTGATTTACAAAATTATGAGATAGCAGGGATATAATTCCACCCCTCTCCCACCAACAGATTCTGTGTTCCCATTCCCTCCATTGGAAACTGCATTTGTTCGCTCAAGATCACAGATATAGTTGACTAATATTTCTATATTTATATACATTTGTCCATTTTTTCCCTATGGTCCTACCCTGTCTTCCTTTCTGAATCACACCTACTACTTC
Source organism: Erinaceus europaeus (assembly GCF_950295315.1). Taxonomy (NCBI): domain Eukaryota; kingdom Metazoa; phylum Chordata; class Mammalia; order Eulipotyphla; family Erinaceidae; genus Erinaceus; species Erinaceus europaeus. The sequence goes on along the minus strand of NC_080164.1, from coordinate 5,843,764 downwards.
TGAGCGTCCTTCCCCCACCAGCACCCCACCTTTTTCCCTCTTCTCTCTCTGGGTCCTGACAGAATTAGAGTTCAGAACTCTCCAGTCGTCTTCCCCTAACATTTCTCCATCCCTGGAAGTATGAACCAAAATTCTTTATGGGGAGCAGAAGGTGGGAGTTCTGGCTTCTGTAATTTCTTCTCTGCTGAACATGGGTGTTGGCAGGTGGATCCACACCCCGAGCCTGTCTCTGTCTTTCCCTAGTGGGGCAGGGCTCTGGGGAGAGGGGGGTTCCAGGAAACACTGATGAGGTCATTTGCCCCAGGAATTCAGGATGAAATTGTAGTAGCTTCTGCAACTTGGTGGCTGAAAGGCAATAAGATACAAAGCAGGACAAAATGTCTAATGAACAGGAACCAAAAACTAGGAATAGAGCAGATGGGAATAGGGACTTTAGGGTGGACAGAAGCTAGGAAGTGTATTTTAGAAATGTTCCTAGGGGCCCATGACTGTGGTAATTTTTGCTGGAGTTTGATAACTAACCTGCAGGTGGACTAAAAATATCATCTGAGAATTGGTGTCAGAGTTGAGAATAGGACTAGGAAACTGGATCAGGGCAGAGAGTAGCCCCTCAACATGAAGAACATAAATAAATATACGCCATGTCAATGGGACCAATGTTTAACACAGGAGCCTGTGTGGCCTCTGAGTCGGTATCAATCTGAGCTCGAAGTCCATGGTCACAGCTGGGAACAGACCAGACTGCAGTCATTTCAGGACCCGTCTTCCTCTAGTCACAGCCACGGTTTCTTTGTGTATAAAATGAGTACATCCGTGTTTTGAAAGTATTAGAGTACAGACTCTGGAGACACATGTGGTAAGCTGATGAATTGTGTGGCCTTGAACAGGCTACTTAACATCCATTGGCTTTTATTTCATATCCTTACCTACAAAAGGGAAGCAAAAAGAGTTTGTAGTTCAAAATAAGGAGCTGGCCTGGTAGACCACCTTGCAGCCCTTATAGTTCATAAGCTCACTGAATACCAGAACTTACAAATGAACATCCCAGGATGGAGAGGCAGAACCGGGTGTCCTGTGAGGCCAATAGTTTCCTCATTGATGCAGGGCTCTGAGGGACCTAGCAGGTCTTTGGCAGACAGTGAGAGTGTGGATAGAAAAGAGAGGCTGAGCCAGTGATAGAACTCAGTAGTAGGAATGGCTAGGGAGACAGCAAAATGGTGATGCAAAAAGACTTTCATACCTGAGGCTCTGGGATCCCAGATTCAAGCCTTTGCCACACCATAAACCAAAGCTGAGCAGAGCTGTGGTAAAATAAATCATAAATATTTATTTAAAAGTGAACAAAAATGAGAACTCAGTAGTAGCACAACAGGCTTGCATCCTGGAGGTCCCAGGTTTGAACCTAGGCACCTATAGCTAGACATGAGTGGCATGGGGTATCAAGCAAACAAAATAAAATAAGAGGGCAGGCAAAGGAAGGGAGTAATATGCAGCTGTGTGGAAATAACCAGTGGAGTACACAGAGTATTGGAAAGTAGGGCGCAGGCTGAGAGAAACTAGAGTTATCATTAAACTAAAGAGTAAGGAGAAATCATAAAGGCCCTGAAGTATAATATTTATTATTAGTAGTAGTATTATAAGTATTTTCCATGCACTGTGCTGTGTACAATCTGTAGATCCCTGAAGTCCTTAGAAAGTCAGCAGTGAGTCTTGAACTGTGGGGTTTCTGAACCTGTGCCACCAATTTATTTTCAGCTGTGTTCCACAGACGTCCATCATTTCTGAGAATAGCAGGGGCTCCCTGGGCTTCACCCATGATTCAGGACAAACGTGTCGTCCAAATGCAGCTGTAGTGCATAGTCCCCGTGACTTTTTGAAACAATAGGATGCTGCATTCCCAGGCTGGTGGGTCCTCTGCATCTGGGTCTTATGTGTCTGTCAGGCTGGTTGGACTTGACACTGGATAACGGTTTGGGCTGAGGTCTGCCCTCGTTCTGGGAGCAGAGACAATCTGGGTTGTTTTCCTCTGCATAGTGAAGTGGAGGAGTACAACGTATTAGAATGCCTTGCTGTGACTGTTTCCACACTTTCTTGGGGGTTAGTGGTTTACAGTACAGCTGTTAACAGATAAGTACAGATAAGTACAAATTCTCATCAGCTACTCTATAACCTAGGTCCCTTTCTACCCTCACACACCAAGACCCCAGCTCCCCTCCATTTCATTTCTTTCCCTCCTTCCCTGGAGTCCTGTTCTTTGGTGAAATACACACACCCAATCCACATTGCATTTTTTAAATTTATTTATTCTCTTTTATTGCCCTTGTCGCTGTATTGTTGCAGTTATTATTGTTGTTGTTTTGATGTCATCATTGTTGGATAGGACAGAGACAAATGAAGAGAGAGGAGGGGAAGACAAAGGGGGAGAGAAAGACAGACACCTGCAGACCTGCTTCACTGCTTGTGAAGCGACTCCCCTGCAGGTGGGGAGCCGGGAGCTCGAACCGGGATCCTTATGCCGGTCTTTGCGCTTTGCGCCACCTGCGCTTAGCCCGCTGCGCTACCGCCCGACACCCCTGCACATTGCATTTTTATGTTTTCCTTTATTGTCTTTGCTTCTTAAGTTCCACCATGAGCTTGATATCATCCCACATCCATCCTTTTTTTTTTTCTACCTTATCCCACGCAGCATAATCACTTCAAGATCAAAAAGCATCATCACTCCCACCCATATTCTCTTATCTAGTGTTCATTCTGTGATCAAGCTCAAGGTCAGTGGGACAGACGGTTTTCAATCCACAGCAAAGCCACAAGAAGAGAGGCAAGAAAGAAAGATGGGGAACCATGTGGTGGCACACCTGGTCAAGTTCATGTCACAGTGCACAGGGACACAGGCTCAACCTCCCCCACCCGGTCAAGTTCATGTTACAGTGCACAGGGACCCTGGCTCAACCTCCCCCACTCAGTGCACAGGGACCCAGGCTCAACCTCCCCCACTCAGTGCACAGGGACCCAGGCTCAACCTCCCCCACTCAGTGCACAGGGACCCAGGCTCAACCTCCCCCACTCAGTGCACAGGGACCCAGGCTCAACCTCCCCCACTCAGTGCACAGGGACCCTGGCTCAACCTCCCCCACTCAGTGCACAGGGACCCAGGCTCAACCTCCCCCACTCAGTGCACAGGGACCCAGGCTCAACCTCCCCCACTCAGTGCACAGGGACCCAGGCTCAACCTCCCCCACTCAGTGCACAGGGACCCAGGCTCAACCTCCCCCACTCAGTGCACAGGGACCCAGGCTCAACCTCCCCCACTCAGTGCACAGGGACCCAGGCTCAACCTCCCCCACTCAGTGCACAGGGACCCAGGCTCAACCTCCCCCACTCAGTGCACAGGGACCCTGGCTCAACCTCCCCCACTCAGTGCACAGGGACCCAGGCTCAACCTCCCCCACTCAGTGCACAGGGACCCAGGCTCAACCTCCCCCACTCAGTGCACAGGGACCCAGGCTCAACCTCCCCCACTCAGTGCACAGGGACCCAGGCTCAACCTCCCCCACTCAGTGCACAGGGACCCTGGCTCAACCTCCCCCACTCAGTGCACAGGGACCCAGGCTCAACCTCCCCCACTCAGTGCACAGGGACCCAGGCTCAACCTCCCCCACTCAGTGCACAGGGACCCAGGCTCAACCTCCCCCACTCAGTCGTCCCCTGCAGAGAGGAAGCTTCACAAATCCAAGACAAGTACATATTTTTTAAAGGGAGAATAGGCACAAACTACTACGTATCCCAGGCAATGATGGTGAAAAAAATGGAGTCGACACTAACCCAGAGGAGAATCTCTTCTCCACGGTCATATCCTCCAAGTCCAGAGTCTGTCTTCTTCACAAGTCAGGTTGAGAGGCAGGTAGAAGGTGGAAGGTCTGGCTTCTGTCATTGCTTCCCCACTGAACATGGGTGTTGACAGGTGGATCCATACTCCAGCCTGTCTCTCTCTTTCCCTAGTGGGGCAGGGCTCTGGAGAAGTGGGGCTCCAGGACACATTGTTGGGGTTGTCTCCCCAGGGAAGTCCAGTTGGCATCATGTTAGCATCTGGAACCTGGTGGCTGAAAAAAGAGTCAACATATAAAGCCAAACAAATTGTTGACTAATCATGAATCTAAAGGCTGAAATGGTTCAGATGACTACTTAATTGATATGGAGGGGGGTGGGAATTGAATGTCTCAAACTTTCTACCGCACATAGGCGGAGTCTTTGAAATGTTGGCTCTCTTAAAAAATTAGACCAGGGAGAACAGAAGCAACTGGTGGCATTACTTTATAAGACACAGCTATATACAAATAGTGTCAAAGGACATAAATTATGGTGCTGTTATGTGTGATACAGCAAATCCTAACAATGGGATTTCAAAGTTAAGGACTTCCTTCCTTCAATCATCCATGTCGTGACCCCAACAGGAGTTTGGGACTATGAGCATATGAATGACGTCAGCCTGAGGTGGGGACACAGAGAAGGGAAGGCATAAAAGTAGGACTTGGAGCAGCTCAGGCTCTTTTAGCTGCGGCTTCTTCTCCTGGTCAGAAGCATCTCGGCGGAGGTGTTCCAGGTATCTGCCATGGCTACGTCTCCTGGGAACTGAACACATGTCACTCAGCTAGCCGGTAAACTTTTAGACCCCTCTACAGCCATGAGCAACCTTTACCTCAGCTGATAATTGTTTATCTTATTGGACTAGACTTTTGATAACTATACTCAGACTTTATTGACCTAGCTTACTCTTTTTTAAATTTTTTGTTTATTTTTTATTTATTCCCTTTTGTTGCCCTTGTTGTTTTATTGTTGTAGTTATTATTGTTGTTGTCGTTGTTGGATAGGACAGAGAGAAATGGAGAGGGGAGGGGAAGACAGAGAGGGGGGAGAGAAAGATAGACACCTGCAGACCTGCTTCACCGCTTGTGAAGCGACACCCCTGCAGGTGGAGAGCCAGAGGCTCGAACCAGGATCCTTATGCGGGTCCTTGTGCTTAGCGCCACCTGCGCTTAACCCGCTGCGCTACAGCCCGACTCCCAACCTAGCTTACTCTTAACCCCTGATGATAATTGTTTATTTTGCCTTTTACCAGATTCTCCCTAATAAAGCCTTGTATTATTTAAACCAATTCACAGCACCCCAGTGTGAATACTTAAGTGCCGAAGCCCCAACCCCCATCCTAAGTTGAAGTTACACCACACCGAGAGTTCTGTCTTTTCTTTTTATTAGTGATTTAATATTGATTTACAAAACTAAGGTGATAACAGCAGTATAATTCCATACCATTCCCACCACCAGAGTTCCGTGTTGAGTCCCCATTCCCTCCATTGGAAACTGCAGTAGTTCTCCCAAAAATCACAGATTTGGATTGACTGTTATTTTTATAACTATCTGTTTGTCAATTGTTATGCACATACACAGCCCATTTTTATTATGGTCCTGCCTTCTCTTTCATTTTAAGTCACAGCTACATCTGTTACTATGTCTGAATGTCCTTCTGCCTCTTCTGTTTACAAATCTTGACAGAATTGAAGTTCAGAGCCCTCTGGTCATCTTCCCCTGATATTTTTTCCCTTCTGGGGGTATGGACCAAAATTCTTTTGGGGATCCAGAAGGTGGGACTTCTGGCTTCTGTAATTGCTTCTCCAACACAGAGAGGCCTGTCTTTAAACATGGTGAATTAATAATGATTTACAGAATCATGAAATAACAGCAATATAATTCCACACCGTTCCCACCACCAGAGTTCCGTGTCCCCATTCTCTCCACTGGAAACTGCAGTAGTTCTCCCAAAAATCACAGATCTGGATGGACAAGAGTAAAGGTCAGGCAGTCAGTCAGGTTACCTCAGGTTCAACTTTCAACCCTGCCTTCTAAGACTTCACCAAGCTCCTTGGCATCACAATGCCTGTGGTCTCCTACCTGTAGCATGGAGATGATAGGGCTCACTTTTCAGGATGGTTATTATTTTCCTAACCTAGTATTCACAGTCCTGCCTCAGGCTCTTCACACATGCTGCTCCCTCTCCCCCAGCTACTGTTCCCCCCAATTATCTGTGTGGCTCCCTCCCTTCTGCCGAGTCTCTACCAAGGTGCCATCTAGAGTGAGTCCTGTTTCACATTTTTGTCTAGAATAGCACACAGCATTCACTGTCTCCTAGTCCTTCCTAGCTGTACCCTTCCACCATCATCGTTTCCTCATTTGCTTCTATGCTGAACTCTCAGCGTAGCATCCCGACTGCAAACGTCAGTGCAGTGGCCAGCCGTGACTTTGTGGGCTAGCCTTGCATTCTCATTGTTCATGATGCTTCCTGACCATCTCTAGAGTGCGTGAGCCATGGAGATTGAATGAGGTTGTGTCTAAGAAGTCTTGACCTGGTACACAGTGACCAGATCACACCAGATATAGGGGAGCAGCCATGTCTTCCAACCTGTCCCCATATGGGTCTGGCCTGATCTTTCTGCTCTAGATCCAGAGAACGAGTCCAGGAAGAGGAACACTGACCCACTTGGAGACCCTGCCATCTATTTGTGGCTTTACAAGCAGATCCTTCTCTACACCCCCACTCCCAGCCCCTCACAAACAGAAGAGCCTTGATCCTGAGGGGCCCACGGAGAGCCCGTCAGCTTTATTTCCTCCTCCGAGCGCCCTGGACACAGCAGCGCCCAGATCACCGTGTGAATCACAGGCATTCAGCTGCTTCCTAAATGCCTCGCTCTGTGGATTTGGACACATCCCGCCGGAAAAGGGAACCCTCATTAAGCACATGCATGATTCCATTCAGTTCTTCCAGAAAGGGCTCTATAGTCCAATGCAGCCATGTGAATTGTGAGCCTGAAAATATTTTAAGCCAAAAAGAAATGTAAAAAAAAAAAAACCCATAATGATTTTTCTGGGCCCTCCAGTTAAAGGGTTCAACCTCTGAAAAAGCAAATTACTGCTGTTGAGACGAGAGGGTGAAGCTGTTTTGTAAAAGGAATTTCATCTGGCTTAACCCTAAATAAAGCCTCATCTCATGGGCATTTTGATCTAAGTCAATATCTCTTGCTTAAAATCAAGAGAAGTGAGTTTTGGGGAGTTGGTGATGCGAAAGTTGATTGATTCAAGGTGAATCCAGTTCCTGTGTACTCGGCAGTGACTGGATCCTAGAGAGACTCTTCAAAAGAGACCCTACCAGGACTGGGTGATGGCACACATGTTACATGTTACCATTTGCAAAGACCTGGGTTCAAGCCCCTGGTCCCCTCCTGTGGAGGGGAGCTTCATAAGTGATGAAGCAGTACTGCAGGTGTCTCTCTCTCTTCCCTCTATCTTTCCTTACCTTCTCAATGTCTTTCTGTCCTGTCAAATTAAATAGATAGCTAGAGAGAGAGAGAGAGAGAGAGAGAGAGAGAGAGAATAATGCTAGAGGAATAATGGTTACCAGGAGCAGAGGAGGATTCACTGTGCAGACACTAAGCCATAGCTATCACTCTAGTGGGGAAGGGGAAAAAAAACAAGATCTTAGCCTTAAGGAGCCAAATGGAGGAACCAGACAAAGCCACCCTGACAGGGAAGTAGTGTGCTTTTCCCATCAGCCAAAGAAAAGAGAAAGTAGCTGTAGGAATGGGCAGCATTCACGGGAGGCATTAAAACGCCATCCTACAGACAACAGACCAAGGGTCAAGCGTGGGGAGCCATGCCTGGGCTGGGCAGCAGAGCCCATCAAGGATGGGGAAGCTGGAAAAGGAACTTCTGTCTGACATGGCTCCTCTGTCTCTTGTGGAGAACAGAACCAAACATTGTCGCATATGATATCACAGGTCAAAAATGTTTCAACTTCTTCTTTCCTTCATCAGACTTTTGAGAGGCGCTGCTGTGCAGTGTCTGCTCCAAAAAGGAAATGAAAAAAGCTGACTTTGGGCCTCTCCTCGCAGTGCAACGTCTCTGGGAGAAAGTCTGCTGGCCTTCAGAGGGTAGGGCGTGCCATCTGCTGTCCTTGTTAAATGGATTTACACGTGTGTGTCTACTCACTTAAGCCCCCTGTATGGCTTATCTTGAACAAAGGTCATGCAGCTTAAGGGGCCTTAGATTCAACACTTGGCCCCAGCTTCATGGCCAACTGGTGTGCTCTGGGCAGAGCCCACGGCTTGTGGGATTGGCTGAGTCTGCCCTGGAAGGTCAGAGCTTTTCTGCGCCGTGGCCTGATGTGCCTGCCTGCTGCCTTCTCTCTGCCTGGCGTCTGGCTCTCTTTCCCCTTGGGGAGAGTTCCTGTGCCCCGAGGAAATGTTAGGAGCACATACAAAGTCTTTTCATGTCTTTGGAAGCTGGGAGATAAGCTTACCCGGGAGGACTCCTTTCTGACTGCCATGTACGTAGATTGACTTCAAACTCCTGGTACATCATGTGGGAGGGTTGCAATGCTGGTGGGAGGCATTGGTGTCACAATGCCTCTCCCTTTCTCTGTGTCTGTGTGTCTGATTCTCTCGCTCTAAAACAAAAAACTTGGATCTGTGAAGTAGCACATAAAAGGCCCAATAAAATAAAAAAAAATAAATAAAAATAAAATTAAAATCAGAAGCGAAATTGAAGACAGGAATATGACGGCCATGTAATGATGGCTCGTATTCAGATAGCAGTTATCTTTCTGTCAGTGCAGTGGTAAAATGCCATTTAAATT
>NC_080164.1:5687512-5834881 GCF_950295315.1 Erinaceus europaeus | reverse complement strand
AGAGACGGAGACGGAGACGGAGACAGAGGGGCAGAGAATGACGGTGCTTCTTCACAGCCCCCACAGCGGAAGGGGAGGCCTTGATCCTGGACGCCCCCTCTGAGGGGAGCTCTCTTGCTGGCCCCACCTACCCTGTCTTTGGGGACCAGAAAGGTACAGTACTGACTTCCTCCCCAGTGAAATGGTCTCCCATGAAATTATTAGACATGCCTGACCTTTCATGCAATGCAAGGAGCGGAGGGGAGGGGAGGGGAGAGGGGAGAGGGGAGAGGGGAGAGGGAGGAGGAGATGAGAAGGAAGAGGAGAGGGGGAGAGGGGAAGGAAGGGCAGGGGGAGGAGAGGGAGGAGGATGGAAGGAGAGAGGGAGGGGAGCAGGGAAAGAGAGAGGGAGGGGAAGAAGGGAAGCAAAGAGGGAGGGCGGGGGGAAGGAGAAGGGGAGGGGAAAGAGAGAGGGAGGGAGAAGAGGAGGGGGAGCAGGAGAGGGGGTGAGTAGAGGAAGGAGAGGGGGAGGGGAGAGGAGGAAAAGCAGAGGGCAGGGAAGGGAAAGGGACAGAGGAAGGGATAGGAGGGAGAAAGGGGAGGGGTAGGAAAGGAAATATCTGCACCCCACCCTGCTCTCAGGCTGAATCTATACAGTGGAAAGCCAGGTGCAGGGCAAGGAGGGGTGTGGTGAGCTGTGCAGGGCTGCAGGTGAGGGCGTGTGGACTCACCTGCACACTCCCAGGTGCCCGCCCTGAGCCCAGGGGCCTCTCCTTGGTGGCACCGGTAGCTGCCCCAAAAGGCCAAGGCTGTGCCCTCCACTGGGCTCCGATCCACAGCTCTCTGTGCCAGACAGGCCCGGGGCTGAGGTGCTCTGAGCTCACTTGACCAGGAGGCTAGATCCCAGCGTCCAGACACCACTCAAACTGAGCCTTGATAAACGGCCGTTAGGAGGAGCACTGACAGTTCTGGGAGGGAGGCACCTCCAAGGCCTTCTGATCAGGACCAGCCGTGTGTGTGTGTGTGTGTGTGTGTGTGTGTGTGTGTGTGTGTGTGTGTGTGTGTGTGTGTGTGTGCAGACAGAGAGAAATTGATTGCAAGGGGAAGAGGAGAGGGAAAGAGCCAGGGAAACTCCTGCAACCCCATTTCCCTCTGCAGGTGGGCCCTGGGGGCTTGAACCTGGGTCCTTGCACACTGTGATGCCTGCGTTCTATCAGATGTGCCCCCTGCCCAGCCCTCAGGACCAGCCAGCTTCAGGTGGTCCCACAACAGTGCCTGTGGCCGAGTGCCTGTGGCCGTGGTGTAGACTAAATCACAGAGCGTGACTGGCCACTGGGGTCTCTCTGGCTTTTCCTCCAGAGCCGGCTCTGCCCCCGTGCTCTGGCGTGTGTACCCCCAGACCCCAGGGATCACACGTCCCACCCCTGCCCTGTGACATGTGATAATGACACCTTGCAGATTTCACTCAGTGCCTCCAAGCCCCTGGAGCACTTGACCCTGCATTATCTCCTTGGAGCTGATAAGCCGGGCAGACCTGCTCGTCCCAATGCACAGATGTGGGGGCCAGATGTGGGGCCAGATGTGGGGGCAGGGAGGGGGGAGGCAGGCACAGAGGAGTGAGAGTTGGGTTGCAGCCCCCCAGCTCAGCTGGGGTGGGGTGAGGAGAAGCAGCCTCGTAGCTTCCAACAGGCAGCCTCCCCGTCCAACCTTGCTACCTGCTTCTCTCTCATCTCTGTGCTGTGAGTCTCTCAGAGGACCTCGAAGATGGTGGGGCAGCTCAGTGGGTAGGTGTGTGCCTTGCTGTGTCTGCAACCAGTCCCGGAGCTCCAGCACCAGAAGGGAGGCGATGTGGTGGCTTTTCCTCTCTCTGCGTCTCTCTAGTTCTCTGTCTCTCTAGCTCTCTGTGTCTCTCTAGTTGAATGAAAACATGACCCAGAGTGCTGAAACCACACATACTCAAGTCCTCGAAAGGATGCAGAAGAAGGGGATGAGTGGAAGAAGGGGAGGGGGAGGAGCAAGAGGGGGAGGAGGGGAAGAAAGGGAGGAGAGGGATGGGAAGAGGAAGGAGAGAAGAGGAAGAGAAGGGGGAGGAGGAGGAGGGAGAGGAGGAAGAGAGGAGGAGGAAGTGATCACTTTGGGCTGCCATCATGTCAACTTGGTCCACGGTTATTGGAGGGACTCTAGACTTCCCGGTGTCAGCTTTGGTATGGACCAGGTGGGACCCCAGACCAGGCCCTCCCTACCAAGCTTCATTTCCATACTCCCCTCCCCACTCCTCCTCTCGCCCTCCCCTACCTTCCCTTCCCTACCTTTCTTCCTCTTTTTCTTCTGTCCTTTATTCTTTTCTTTTCTTTCCCTCCAGGGTGATTGCTGGGCTCAGTGCCTGCACCATGAATCCACCGCTCCCGGGGGCCATCTTTTTCCCCTTTTTGTTGCCCTTGTTGTGGTAGCCTCGTTGTGGTTATTATGATTGCCATTGTTGATGTTGTTCGTTGTTGGATAGGACAGAGAGAAATGGAGAGAGGAGGGGAAGACAGAGAGGGGAGAGAAAAACAGACACCTGCAGACCTGCTTCACCGCCTGGGAAGCGACTCCCCTGCAGGTGGGGAGCCGGGGGCTGGCACCGGGATCCTTACACCGGTCCCTGCGCTTTGCGCCACATGTGCTTAACCCGCTGCGCCACAGCCCGACCCCCCTTTCCTTTCTTCTTTTCTTAAGGGTAAACAAAAGAAATTAAAAGGGATGAGGAGAAAGCAAGAGCGACAGGCAGACAGACTGCCCTGCTTTGCTGCTCATGAAGCTGCCCTCTGCAGGTAGGTGGGTGCCAAGGGACTTGAACCTGGGTCCCTGTCCGTGGTGATGTGTTCCCTCTGTCAACCCCTGAGCGCCATGCTCCTCAATGCAGAGTGGGGGCCCAGAGCCCCTTCCAGCTCCCAAAACCCCCGTCCCTGTGTTCAGATCTGACCAGCAGAGAAGGGAGGCCAGCTCTTGACTTTTTCCTCTGCAGAACTGCAGAGAAACAGTTTTCTCTTCTCCTCACCTCCCAGCTGGTGATACCTCCTCACCTGAGGTCCCAGGTAATGGAGGGCCCTGTGAGTGGGCATTGTTGTGGCGTTTTCCATGATGCCCTCATCTAATCCCAGTGCCACCTTGTGACATAGAAGCCTGCTTGCACTGCAGGGGAGACCTGCAGGTTTTTAATTCTTCGACGGGAAACAAAGGCCCCCATTCAGGGAACAGTAACTCAAGAGGGTCGTTTCAGCTCTTACCAGTTAAAAAATGTCGTCTGGCCACGAGATCTCATCATCCGACTCAAGAGGCCAAAGAAAGCTCTTTTTACACTGGGCCCCTTTCATGGGTGGTAGACGGAGTCCCTGTTTGCATCTCACTCTGTTTGAATAAGGTCTCGGGTTTATTTTGTAGGGAAATGCATCAATCCAGGGGTTTTTAATGACAAGATAATGAGCAGAGGAAGACTATTGGTTGCAAAGGGGGCTTGTGTTACAGAAAACAAAGTGACTTTGCCATTTGTTTTGGGAGAAGAAAGACGCGGCAGCTCCCTTCAGTAGGAAGCTGTGAAGGGCTTCACCCAGGCAGGGGGCACATTTCTATATTATTCACACACACACACACACACACACACACACACAACCACCTCCCAGGGAATGTGCCCTTCAGCCCCTGAGAAGCTCAGAGATGCCATCTCCTCGAGATACCTGAATTCATTTCCTCCTGGAAGATAAGGAGGTCCTCTTCAAATGGGTCCTGAAATATAGACGATGAAATTGTCTTCCCAGAGAGGACCATATGTAGAAGGTTGGCTACCAGGTTGTTTGTCTTCTGGCATCTTCTGTTTATTCAAAGATGCCTGTTCGGTGATGCTGGTTAGCTTGCAAGGCATTGTGGGAGGCCAAGGAGGGAGGGCAGACCGAGACAGAACTGACTTCCGCCCTGGCCGTCACTAACCTGACACCGTGTCAGCAGTTGAGTTGACCACGTGTTTATCTGAGGTGCTGGTGAACGCCATGTCGAAGACTCTGAGGTGGGCAGGACAGATAACTGCGGGAATTCCAGGGTGGAAGTAAGCCCAGCTGACTGGAACTTTTAACAACTTTTAAGAATCATTTTATGGGTGGTTGTTAATGGTTTGCAGTCCAGTTGTTGACAGATGGGTACAAATCCTTGTCTTCCTGTGACAGGTGAGTCTGACAGTTGCTGGAGAGACGACTGGAACCTTCTGGAAAGCTTCTTGCTCCCTCAGAGAATACAATTGCAACTTGCCAATCAAGGGCGGCCCGTGAGTTTCTGAAAAGCCACCTGGCACTTAACTTCTATTTTTAGTTATTGTCCCAACAGGGTTTGGCTTTTATTTGTTTGTCGGTTTCATTTATTTATTGTTGGGTAGAGACAGAGAGAAATTGAGAGAGGAGCAGAAGTAGAGAGAGAAAGAGACAGAGAGATACCTGCAGCCCTGCTCCACCACTGGTGAAGCTTCCTCCCTGCAGGTAAGGGGCCTGGGGCTTTGAACCCGGGTCCTTGTGCACTGTAATGTGTGGGCTTAAGCAGGTGTAACAGTGTGTGAATGTTCCAGATTAGAAAGCAGATACACTCAAGACTATCAAAATTGCAGGGGACAGGGAGGAGACTTACTTCACAAAATGATTCCCTAGAGACACTCGTTATATAGTTAAGGTACTAAAAATGGGATTTGATTCATCTAGAAGTGTGTTGACTACTGCTCTGGGCCCCCACTGACAGCACCACACAAAGCACCCCTACAGGACCCCCCACTTCATGCAGCCCCTCCCCAAATACAGTGTGGTTGCTGAGGCTTCTCTGGTTTGGTTAGAACCACGGGGTTCCCAAAAGAGAACTGGCCATTTCAAGACAAGTTTTCTCCCTCAGGAAGAACATCAGTTTCTCCACACCCCAGTCTCCTGGCCGGCCGGGAAGAGAGGTGTCTCGCCACGTGCAGTGAACTCAACACATGCAGTGAACTTCATGCAGAACACTCCAGCCGACTGCTAGGTCACAGGATTGCCAAACACCGGTGGGGAAGTCTTTGAAAGTGTCCTGTTTACACAGCGACCAAACACAGACCAGAGAGGGCACACATGTCACGGGGACCCGGCACAACTTCTGGCTTGCAGCTTAACAGGGCAGAGACCTGGGTCAATGTGTTCTCATCTCATGGACTCTCCCATGCCGGGCTAGAGTGGGGGTGCCTCTTCCAGGGCGAGTGCTCTCTGAGTTGGAGAGAACTCCACCGGAGCCAGCCTGGGCTGCTACTCGCTCAGGGATGTGGGAGAGAGATGACTCAGGAACCAAACACGTGGCACAAGGTAATGCAGCCTTTATTGATCAGAGACAACGCTTTTATAGGATAGAACCGGAAAGTGACAAGTCAGAAACGGAAATGGCTAGGAAAGGGGGTGGAGAAAGGCAAAAGTGGGCTAGGAAGGTATAAACTTCCTTAGCTACTGTTGCCATGGTGTTAACTGGTGGGGTTAATGTTGCCCTGCAGGCAAGGTGGGTCTCAAAGAAGACAGATCAAAGGAATGGAATGGGTGGGGACCTTTCAGGCAAAACAATGATCATGGAAATAGGCCACAGTATCAGCAATGCAGGGTGGTGCTGACTTAATGCCTGACATCCCCCCCTTTCATTTTACCTAATGGCCATAGTATCAGGAATGTGGGGTGCTTTGTGAGGCAGGGAGTCTGATAGGAGGAGGCACACCTTTGGGGTTATTCCTGTCCCTCCTTGCTCAACCTCTCAGTAGAGAGAGAGACTGACAGGATAGATGCACCCCTCAGGTTCAAACCCTGCCAAGCGCAACCACAATTTCCCACTCTCCCAGAGGGTGGTTCTAAAGTCTCTGTCCTGCCCCCCCACACACATCCCCAGCCCCCATCTGGAGCTTTGATTCCTGCCTGTTTCTTAGAATCTCATCCTCAGATGGGCCAGGGAAAGAGGCCTGTGGAACTGAGCAGAAGGAACAAAAAAGCCTTGTGGGTGGGACTATGGCAATGTGACACTTGAGGTGCAGAACAGACCAGAGACTTTTGTGTTATTATTTTTGCACTCTGCTCCCCAAGAAATGTGGAGACTGAGTCTCAGAGAGAGGTTGGTTGCCTGGGGAGGACAAGGAGTTAGGGAGGGAGAGGAGAAACCAGACCTGGGTGAGTTTCCTGGGCACTGGGTAAGAGCAAACTATTGAGAGAGATGACCAGTGGCAGCCACATGAGAAGTTCCAGGGCCTTGGAAGATGTGGATTCTTTGGTATCAGCAAGAAAAGACTCCTGTAAAGTGCTTTCTCTCTCTCTCTCTCTCTCTCTCTCTCTCTTTCTCTCTCTCTCTTTCTCCTCCACCAGGGTTATCTCTGGGACACCGTGCCTACATTCAAATCCACTGTTCCTGGAAATGCTCATTTTGGTTTCTGTATTTTAAGAGACAGAGAGCAGGCTGAGTGGGGATACATTCACATCAGGGACCTGAACTCAGGTCTTGGTGCATGTTAACCTCCCTCCGTGAAATGGGGGCAGGTTCAGACCTGGGTCACTCACTGGTAAAGCAGCAGAGTCCAAGTGAGTCATTTCGCAGGTCCCATATTCCTTTTAAAAATAATAATAATAATAATAATAACTCAGCCCCTAGTCAGTCCCATGAGCCAGCACTTTGTACCTCCACGCAGCTTCCCTGAGGAGCGTGCCTCCGGACTGGACGGTATCGGCAAGCCTTTGTTTGTGTTTGAACAACTACCTGTCTGGCCTCCCTCTCATCCAGCAGAGGAACCTGCTTCCTCCAGGGAGTCCCACCTCCTGGTCCCCAGCGCGCTGTCTGGCCTGCAAGCTCTTCAGAGCAGGGCACCCACCGGGTTCCTCTCCGCACCTTCCTCGCTTGACACACTGGTGGGCACAGAAAGGATGGTGAGAGCCAGGAGCGTGACCCAGAGACTCGCAGAGCCCTGCTGGCTGGAGAAATGAGTTGGGCCCAGAATTTGGACCCTGAATCTCCGCCCCAGCTCATGCCTGCATCTGCCCTCTGGACAGAGCCTCGTCTCCAACCCATGCCCTGGCCCGCCTCGCGAGGAGGGTCTATGTAGGGCGTATCTGTTATCTCTTTTTCCTTTTCTTTTCCTTTTATTTTTTCATGTTTCATTTGCTGTGAGTAGTAGCTCGCAAGACTGTAAGAGGACAAGGTATGATTCCATTATCACACCCACGACCAAAAGTGTGTGTTCCCACCCTCCCATCTCCCAAAATAACCACCTGCGTTCTCACAAAATCTTAGAAACAATTTCTTTGCTTCTATTTTTTTGTCTTTTTTTTTTTTTTTGCTGTTGTAGTTCAAATTCTTGTCTCTAGATTCCACATGAGTGAAACCACCTAGTAGTTGTCTTTCATTTCTTTTTTAAAAAAATATATTTTTATAGGGAGTTGGGCGGTAGCGCAGCGGGTTAAGCACAGGTGGCCACAAAGCACAAGGACCAGCATAAGGATCCCGGTTCGAGCCCCTGACTCCCCACCTGCAGGGGAGTTGCTTCACAGGTGGTGAAGCAGGTCTGCAGGGGTCTGTCTTTCTCTCCCCCTTTCTGTCTTCCCCTCCTCTCTCCATTTCTCTCTGTCCTATCCCACAACGATGACATCAACAACAACAACAATAATAACTACAGCAATAAAACAACAAGGGTAACAAAAGGGAATAAATAAATATTTTTTAAAAAAGAAAGTTTAAAATATATATATATATTTTTTTTTAATCTATAGTAGATATAGAGGTAAAGAGACATGGAGAAGGGAGGGGAGATATAGAAGGAGAGAGACAGAGAGACACCTGTAGTCCTGCTTCATAGTCTGTGAGGCTTGCCCCCTACAGATGGGGACCAGAGCACTGGTCTTGGTGCATTATAACATGCGCACTCAACTTTCATCTCTCTCTTCTCTCTTCTCTTCTCTCTCTCTCTCTCTCTCTCTCTCTCTTTCTCCCTCTCTCTCTCTCTCTCTCTCTCTCTCTCTCAGCAAAGCGCTGCTCAGCTCTGGTTTATGGTGATGCTGGGGAGTGAACCTGGAGCCTCAGGGCCTGACATGAAAGTCCTGTGCTGTACCATTGAACTGTCTCCCCGGTCTCATCTCTACATAATGCTGAGCATGACCACCTCCAGTCCATCCATGTTGACCCAAAGGACACACTACCATCTTTTTTAAAAGCAGCGTAGTACTCCATGGAGTAGACATCCCATGACTTCTCTAGCAGTCATCTGATGATGGGTGTCTAGGATGCTGTGAATCGTGCAGCTATGAACACAGGGGTGCATGTGCCCCTTCTAATTAGTGTTTGAGTGTCCACTGGATAAATGCCCAAAAGGGGTATTGCTGGGTCATAAGATGCTTCCATTCTTATTTGTTTAAGGACTGTCCATGCAGTCTTCCAAAGGAACTGCCCCAGTCTGCATTCCCAACAGCAGTGTCCTGCTGCCTCTCCCCACAGGGGTAGGATTTCCTCCTCCTCCTCCTCCTCCTCCTGCTCCTGCTCCTCCTCTTCAGCTGAGCACGGCCTCAAGGAATCTGGGCATCTAAGTGACCATGTCTTTCCTGCTATATCGGTTTCTAATTGAGCAGTGAGGGGTCAGGGAGTCTCTCAGGGTCGGCTTTCATCCCCGGGTTGGGTTTTATTTCGTTTCCTTCCTCATTCCTGTGGCTCTGCTGGTGCCCAGTCATGAAGTTCCAAGGCTTCTCAAATTATTTATAATCTCATTTTCAGTCCAGTGAACTTTTCAAAGCCTCCTGCTCCTCCGCTCTGTGTGTCTAGGCCTGGTACCGTGATACTCTGTGGGAAGTAGGGGTTGTCTGAGAAATGTCTGTCTGGTGAATTCTGTTTGGTTCCTAGGCTGCTTGAAGTGAGCAAAGATGGAGGGAGGGAGGGAGGGAGGAAGGGAGGGAAGGAGGGAGGGAGGGAGGGAGGGAGGGAGGGAGGGAGGGAGAAAAAAAACAAAAGCTTGCGGAGAAGAGAGAGATTGAGCAAAAGAGAGATTCAGAGAGAAAGGTAGATTGAGGGAAAAAAAGATTAAAAGAGAGAGAGAAAGAAAGATTGAGAGAAAGACAGAAAGGTTCAGAGGAAAGAAAGAAGAAATGGAAGGAGGAAGGAAGAGAAGGAGGAAACGACGCAGGAGGGAGAAAGCAAACAAAAAGAGGATGAAAAAGAAGAGTGTCAGAGCCCCAGGGAAACACTGTGCCCAGGATAAATGGGTCAGGGCACAAAGAGGCCAAGGACCTGGAGTCTCATGCGCCAGATGTTCTGGTTCTCTCTCTCTCTCTCTCTCTCTCTCTCATGTTATTCAAGCTAAAGGAAAAAAAAACAAGTAAAGGAGGCGCCAAGTTCTTAGAGGGTCAGACGAACAAGTTGTCAGCTCCTTGCTATGAGCCAGAGTGGGAGGAAAGATCCAGCTCCAGCTTCTGCATCTGCCAGGCCTGCATCAGAAGCTAAGGACCAAGGGGCCCATGGCTTTACGAGTTTTTGCCTGTGCCTGACATCTAACACGCAAGTGACCTAACTTAGCGTCGGGGGGGGGGGGGGGTGTCATAGTTGGAAAAAGGACCAGAAACCTGGATCGGGGAATAGAGTAGCTAGATCCCAAATATGGGAAAGTGTATAAATATTGTTGACTGTAAACCCCCTCGATTTGATCTGGGGCCCATAGTCACCACAGAGCGCCAGGCTCTAAAGCTCTCAGAAACAAAGACAGGCTGGAAACTAGCTCAGCGGGTAGGGTTCCGGCCTTCCCAGGAGTACACCCAGGTTCCGGTCCCAGCGCCACGTGGGAGAGCCATGATGCTGATGACAGCACCCCCTTTTTTTTTCTTAGAGAAAAGATGGATTGATTAACTCATTCATGACAGAGAGGACAGCAGGGAGAGACAGGGAATCATTCCTCTGGCACATTCTTCTCTGGGAATTGAACTCATGATCTCCTGCTTGCAAATCAGGCAGTCTGTCTACTGCATTGTCTCCTGGGGCTTTGTGATCTCTCAAAAAAAGAAAAACCAAATAGGGCCAGGCAGTAGCACATCTGGTAGAGTGCACATGTTACCGTGCACAAGGATTTGGGTTCAAGTCCTCTTTCCACACCTGTAGGAGAGAAGTTTCACAGGTGATGAAGCAGGGCTGTGGCTGTGTCTCTTTCTCTCTCCCGCTCTGTCTCCCTTTTCCCCTCTCCATTTCTCTCACCCCAACTTAGGCCCTTACAACACCACGAGGCACCAGGGCCCCAAGCTTCTCCCCAGCTCTCCATCCTGAGCCCTCTGCTTGGCTGCGGCCAAGCCCAGTCCAAGTTGGACTTTGTGTTTCCTTCCTGTCCTTGTTTCTTACGCTCTGCCCCTGAGTGAGGTCGTCCCAGACTCATCCTGCTCTTCCTGGCTTGGCTCTGTGAGCAGAGCAGGTTTGAGCCTGGTGGTCCCTGCTACACGGAAGGAAGCTTTGGTGCATTGATATTTAGCCCATTTCTCTTCTCTCTGCCTCTATCAAAGAGAGAGAGAGGGAGAGAGACAATAGAAAATCTTGAAGAAGGAAGAGGAAGAAGAGAAAGACAAAATATGTCTGTGTGAAGCCACAAAGACTGAGGAATGTCTGTCCTGACCCAGCTTTCTAGGCCTTTCCTCAAATCTGACTCCATCTCCCCAGAAGACACCTTTAGTCCACCTGCAGCTAGCTGTTGGGCTCAGGCAAAATTTAGTAAAGTCATGGGCCCCTTGGGATAGACCTCAGATAGACTTCCTAGCCTCTTTCAACATGAAGACCCCAAATCTCATCTTCTATATTCTTACCTTTTGATTCCTGATTATTAAACTTTTTTTTTTCTGGTTTGTATTTTTTCAGCCACCAAGTAGCAGATGTGACCATGATGCCAGCCTAATTTCCCTGTGCAGACGCCCTCACCCGTGTGTCCTGGAGCCTCCCTTCCCCAGAGCCCTGCCCCACTAGGGACAGACAGACACAGGCTGGGGGTGTGGATCCACCTGCCAACACCCATGTCTAGCGGAGAAGCAATGACAGAAGCCTGAACTCCCACCTTCTGCTCCCCATAAAGAATTTGGGTCCAGACTCCCAGAGGGATAAAGAACAGGGAAGCTTCCAATGGAGGAGAAAGGATACAGAATTCTGGTGGAGGGAATTGTATGGAATTGTACCCCTGTTATCCTATAATCATTATTAAATGAATAAAAAAGAAAATTGCACTTATGTGACAACTGTCCCGTAAAACTTCTCAATAAAGTGACTTGAGAAGAAAGAAAGAAGAAAAAGAATGCCACCCAGTGAAGAAGGAGGATCAGGACGAGGCGGCTGGGATACCAGCAGCAGAGGATCAGGACGAGGCGGCTGGGACACCAGCAGCAGAGGATCAGGACGAGGCGGCTGGGACACCAGCAGCAGAGAGCTGGACAGACACGCAGTGGTTTCCCATGAGCCCTCGGGACAGTGCAGGCTGCTGACACCTTGCCCTCGGACCCGAGGCCTCCAGAGCTGTGAGGAATAAATCCTGAGGCTTCCGGACAACCTGGGCTGTGCACAGCACAAAGCAAGCACAGGACTTCTGGTTGCCTTTTTGTTTTAGCCTGTGGCATCTCCAGGGGCTTAGAGGATGCTGTCAGGGCCTGGATCCCACCAGCAGGGACAGAGGAAGGGAGGGATCCAGAGCAGGGCATGGGGCAGGCCAGGTGCTGAGGGGCTTGGGGGGCTGGGCCCTGGTGTAGGGACAGCGCCTATGATGGGCTGAGAGTGCTTGCAGACACCTGTCACGGGGGAGGTGAGAGAGTGTGTCCCCCGTCTCAACAACTGTACTGAGGACCCCTAACCCCCAATCAAATGATGAAAGGAAGAAGACAGAAAGAGAGGGGAAGGAAGGAAGGAAGGAAGGAAGGAAGGAAGGAAGGAAGGAAGGAAAGAAACAAGGGAAGGAGGAAGGGAGGAAAGAAAGGAGGGAGGGAGGGAGGGAGGGAGGGAGGGAGGGAGGGAGGAAAGAAAGGAGGGAGGGAGGAAAGAAAGGAGGGAGGGAGGAAGGAAGGAAGGAAGGAAGGAAAGAAACAAGGGAAGGAGGAAGGGAGGAAAGAAAGGAGGGAGGGAGGGAGGGAGGGAGGGAGGGAGGAAAGAAAGGAGGGAGGGAGGAAGGAAGGAAGGAAGGAAGGAAGGAAGGAAGGAAGGAAGGAAGGAAGGAAGGAAGGGGGCTGCAGCACCGCTTCATCACTTTTGAAGCTTCCCCCATCGGTAGGGACCGGGGCTTGAACCTGTGTCTCTGCACACTGACAGACGGGCCCTCTCCTGGGTGCAGCACTGTCTGGCCCCTTTCAGAACCATTTTCTGAAAACTTTGGAAGCTTTTTTGGAGCTGTGGCTCACGAGGCCCACGGTGTGAAGCGAGGAGGCCTGGGACCTGGACGAGAGGGGCCTGTGTCAAGGCAGCCTGCTGGCATGACCTGTCCTTCCCCTCACAGGAAAACCCAAGATGAGGGCAGAAGCCCGGCCCGTGCTCACCCCTGCATGGGGCAGGGTGCAGGGGGAGAGTGGTTACAGAAAGGCCTGGGGTGGAAGCCATTAGGACCTGCCACCACCACCCCCTGCTGCTCCATGGACAACCATGGCTGCATGATGGCAGCGGGCAGTGCGGCTGAGTGAGGTGTACTCAGGGTTTCTTTCAGCCAGATCCCTCTCCCCCCAGGAGCTCAGAGATCAGCTCTGTCCTCCAAGAAGTAAGAGGAGCCGGAGCTGCTGGGTTCCTTCTCCCCAGCTCTGCCTGCAGCTGCCCAGACTGAGCTCAGTTTCTCTACCTGTCAACTGGGCTGAGGAAACAAGGCCCATGAGCGGACTGGGAACCCTGCTGCTTCCTGGACCCGCACAGAGCCAGCCTGAGCCTGGTCTGCAGATGGCTGAGGAGGCAGAGTGTTTGCCTGGGGCCCACCCCCACCCCAAGCTCCCCAGGTCAGAGAAGGACCCCATTCTCTTCCTCAATACATACGTTTTTTCAAAAAAAAAATAATAATAAAATGTTTCATGTATTTTTTTATATTTATGTTATTTATGTATTCCCTTTTGTTGCCCTTGTTGTTTTATTGTTGTAGTTATTATTGTTGTTGTCATTGTTGGATAGGACAGAGAGAAATGGAGAGAGGGAGGGGAAGACAGAGAGGAGGAGAGAAAGATAGACACCTGCAGACCTGCACCGCCTGTGAAGCGACTCCCCTGCAGGTGGGGAGCCGGGGTTCAAACCAGGATCCTTATGCCGGTCCTTGTGCTTTGCACCACCTGCGCTTAGCCCGCTGCGCTACAGCCCGACTCCCCTGTTTCATGTATTTTTATAGAGTGATTCAGTTTAAGATTCATTCCTTGGTCAGGGGAGACAGCACAATGGTTATGCCAATGACTCTCATGCCTGAAGCTCCAGAGATCCCAGGTTCAACACCACCATAAACTGAAGCTGAGTAGTGCTTTGGCGGAAAAAAAGAAGAAAGAAAGAAAGAAAGAAAGAAAGAAAGAAAGAAAGAAAGAAAGAAAGAAAGAAATGTGTGTCTTTATTAGCATGAGAGAAGAGTGAGAAAGCCAGAGCATCACGTTGGCGCAGTCAATGCTAGGGATCAAACCAGACCCCTCACGCTTCAGAGACCAACACTTTGGCCATTGTACCACCACCCAGCTTGCAAGATGTCTCCTTTCTTGCTCCCTATCTTTTAAGATTTATTATGCTTTATTCGACTGTATTTTCAATAGCTTTTTTATGACCTTTATTTATTGGATAGAAACAGTCAGAAATTGAGAGGGAAGGGGGAGATAGAGAGGGAGAGAGACAGAGAGACACCTGCAGCCCTGCTGCACTGCTCCTGAAGCTTTCCCCCCACTGCAGGTGCTGGCTGGAGGCTTGAACCTGTATCCTCACACATGGTAACCTGTGTGCTCAACCTGCTGTGCCACTACCTGGCCCCTATTTGTCTCATTTCATTAGAAAGGACAGAGAGAAATTGAGAGGGGGAGAGAGACAGAGAAAGAGAGAGAAGTAGAGAAATCACAGGTGACAATATTTTTTTTCTTTTCTATTTTGTTTGACAGCGCAGAGAGAATTGAGGGGGAAGAGAGATAGGGGGAGAAAGAGAGAGAATTACAACCTTGCTTCAGCTCTCCTGAAACATCCCCCCTGCAGATGGGAGCCGGAGGCTTGCAGTGGGTCTTTATGCATAATGATACATGTGCTTGACCAGGTACACTACCACCTGGTCCCCCTCAATGAATTTTTTAATTAAAAAAGAAAGAAAATGTACTATCTTTGAAAAAAACAACAAGAAGAAGAAATGTCATTGTTGCCAGCCTTGGCTAAACAGAAGTAGCCTGGAGGACTCAGAATCCCAGTACTGGAGCTGCACTGATCTGTGGGCTTGGGGGTTTCCCATGGTTTCAGCATGTTTCCAGGTCACGGTGTTGCAGACACAGTGGCCGGCAGGACCGCGGTCAGAACACAGTGCCACTTCCCGGCTCCCTGCGCCAGGAGACGGAATGAAGTCTTTCTCAGCCACCATGAGCTGGGTCCCGACGCTTGTGCCCCTTCCCCAGAGTCTTTTGCTTATGGTGCAGTGCACCACCGGAAAGATCTGGAATATGGAGGGCTGAGCCTGGGACCTCCAAGCTTCAGACATGAAAGTTATGGGAGAGGAGGGGAGGGGAGGGGAGGGGAGGGGAGGGGAGAGGAAGGGAGGGGAGGGGAGGGGAGGGGAGAGGAAGGGAGGGGAGGGGAGGGGAGGGGAGAGGAAGGGAGGGGAGGGGAGGGGAGGGGAGAGGAAGGGAGGGGAGGGGAGGGGAGGGGAGAGGAAGGGAGGGGAGGGGAGGGGAGGGGAGAGGAAGGGAGGGGAGGGGAGGGGAGGGGAGGGGAGAGGAAGGGAGGGGAGGGGAGGGGAGGGGAGAGGAAGGGAGGGGAGGGGAGGGGAGGGGAGGGGAGAGGAAGGGAGGGGAGGGGAGGGGGAGAGGAGGGGAGGGAAGGGGAAGGGAGGGATCCTATGTGTCTCCCTGGACACTCACTTTGGCCACTGCTCCTTATAGAACTCAGTAGCATTAAGCACCATCACCATCAGGAGAGGGGAAAGGAGGGGATGGGAGAGGAGAGGAAGGGAGAGAGGAGGGGAGGGGAAGGGAGGGAAGGGAAGAGGATGGGAGGGGAAGGGAGGGGAGGGGAGAGGAGAGGAAGGGAGAAAGGAGGGGAGGGGAAGGGAGGGGAGGGAAGAGGATGGGAGGGGAAGGGAGGGGAGGGGAGAGGAGAGAAGGGGAGGGGAGAGGAGAGAAGGGGAGAGGAGAGGAGAGGAGGAAAGGAAAGGAAAAGGGAGAGGAGGGGAGGGGAGAGGAGAGAAGGGGAGGGGAGGAGAAGAGAGGATAGAGGAAAGTAGGGGAGGGGAGGGGAGGGGAGAGGAGAGGAGAGGAGAGGAGGGAAGGGGAAGGGAGGGGAATGGAGGGAGGGGATCCTTTGCGTCTCCTAGACCCTCCCTGTGGCCTTTGCTCCCTGTGACCCAGTAGCACTAAGCACCTTGCATTGCTTTGAGACCTCCTCACTTTGCATCTCCGGAAGTCACGTCTTCCTCAAAGAAAACTCAGGGCTTCCCTCCCTTTTCTTTTCTTCCTTCCTTCCTTCCTTCCTTCCTTCCTTCCTTCCTTCCTTCCTTCCTTCCTACCTCTTCTTTCTCTTCTCTCACCTGAGCCCTTTCCCCAGCTGAAGACCTTGCGTATCTCTTAGGCTAAGGACATCCACTCCACCATCTGCATGAGGGTCACACAGGCCAAGGCTGGCGTCTGCACGGTTAGTATGAAGAGAATTCGTGGCCTGACCATCACATTCAGTGGAAATCATGATGCAGGGAGACAGCACAGTGGTTCTGCAGAGACTTTCATGCCAGAGACTCTGAAGCCCCAGGTTCAGTCCTTGCCACCACCATAAACCAGAGCTGAGCTGAGCTCTGGAAGACACGGGAGTCGGGGGAAGACTTCGAAGAGTCCCAGCAAGCCGGTCACCGAAGGGTTTCTGAGCGGTGCTGAGAAAGGTGCCACAGGGGGCAGGAGAGCTTCCAGACAAAGACAGCGGCCTCTGAATCCCAGCACAGAACTGTCTGTTGTTCAAGGCCACAGATGCCCTCCTGGCTGGTGCTTATCATCCTTTTCCTGCTCACTCACTTCAAGGAGAATCCTGAACAAAGATATGAAGCATTGAAACCGGTCCTTTCAGTCCCTCTCTGGACCTAGCGCCAGGCCTACCAGGACAGCGGTGCAGGTCCTGACAAAGTGCAGGGCGGAACAGATGGACAGAACTACAGCTCTCTGCTCACTGCACTCTGTTGGGCAGCACCTTCCTGGAGAGGTAAGGAAGAAGTAAGGATGTCAGCTCCTCTTCCTCTCCCCCCTCCTCCTCCTCATCGTCCTCTTCCTCCTCTCCTCCCCCTCGTCTCCTTCCTCTGTCTCCTCTCCCTTCTCCTGCTTCTCCTCCTCTTCTCCCTTCTTCTGCTCTCCCTCCTCCTCTTCTCCTTATCTTGCTCCCCCTCCTCCTCTCCCTCCTCTTCCTCCTCCTCTCCATTCTCTTCCTCCTCTTTCTCTTCCTTCTCTTCCTTATCTTGCTCCCCCTCCTCTCCCTCCTCTTCCTCCTCCTCCTCCCCTTTCTCTTCCTCTTCTGTGACCTTGGGAGAACCACTGCAGTTTCCAATGGAGGGGATGGGGACACGGGACTCTGGGGTTGCAAAAGTGCGGAATCATATCGCGATTTTCTCATAATTTTGTAAATGGCTATTAAATCACTAATAAAATTTACAGGAAAAATTTTAAATGGCTATTTCTAATTTTCTGTAGATCAAAACAGTCACATTCTTAGTCAGTCGAGTGCGTTCTGTGGTCTGCCCTGGGCGTTGCCGAGGGATGGGAAGCTGGGCTGAGTATTGTCTGGGCTCCCCACCTGTGGGGAGAAGACCTCAAACTGTCTCCACTCTCCATCACGACTGCTCTAAAGAGATAACTTTCCCACTGGCCCTCCCACCCTGTGTCAAATGAGAGACGCAGCATCTGCATTTTGAAGAGTCCCCCAAAGGAGCCCTCATTCCCAAGCCCAGGTCCTTTGTCCCTTTTCTTAATAAGATGCACATGTCATTAACATGACAGACCCTGTCCCCTTCAGGGGGCCGAGACGGGCCAGGCTCCTCCGCTGGGATCCAGTCCCTCAAAGGAGGATTTTCAGCATGTGGGAACCGGCCCCGGCCTGAAGTTGGCCACGGGTCTCCCAAATTCATGTGAGCACTGCTTTTGAAAGTCCCCTCCCCAAAGGTCTCTGTGACTCTCCAACCCGTTTTATGAAGAAACACATGTCAGATCCTAAGGAATGTCACCCCCCAACCCCCAACAGACAAAACCAAAGTGGGTCCACAAATGCCAATAAAAAGGTAAAGTGGGAGGCAGGGTGCGCCCCGATAAGTGCACATAGCACTGAGCTCAAGGACCTGAGCAAGGATCAGGGTTCAAGGCCCCTGGCTCCTCATCTACAGCGGGGGACACTTTTTGTCTCTCCCTCCTCTCTCAACTTCTCTCCATCCCATCCTAACCAATAAAATAGAAGAAATGGCCACCAGGAGCAGTGGATTCCTAGTGCCAGCACAGAGACCCTGAGAGAACCCTGGAGGCAAAAGCAAGCAAGCAAACAAACAAACAAAAAAGCCAAGAAAGAGAACGTGGGCTGGGGGGCGAGAGGGTTGTGCAGAAAACTGAGAAATTCTACACATGGACCAACAATTGAGTTTATGGTAAACTATTAACCCTCACACCCCAATAATAATAATAATAATAATAATAATTAAAAAGCCAAGCATAGGGGCAGGGAGATTGCATAATGATTATGCAAACAATCTTTCATGCCTGAAGGACCAAAGGTCCCAGGTTCAAGCCCCATCACCACCTTACGCCAGAGCTGAGCAGAACTCTGGGGGAGACGCCAAGCCGGACCACGGGGAGCAGTTAGGCCACAGGAGGGCATGCAGGGCAAGCCTCCCACAGAAGTTCTAGCCAGGAGCACCCAACCACTGACAGAGTTTGGGCTCTGGAAAAGGAGGATTCCAGGCTCTGTTGTTGTCTCTCAATCATCCATTCTGTCAAGAGATGCAACCTCTCAAAGGGAGGGTCCTCACACCCTCTTCTCGTGTCCTCACAAGCAGCAAGGCTCTGTTCACCATGACTCTTTCTGCCTCGTGTTGGAGACCTTGTGTCCGCCAAGCATTGCTGGCTGGAGAGAAGTCAGGGGTGTGGCCCAGGAGGTGGCACAGGGGATGAAGTGTTGGACTCTCAAGTATAAGGCCGTAAGTTTGACCTCCAGTGTTGTGTGTGTGTTACAGTGATGCTCTGGTTCAGGAAGGAAAGAAGGAAAGAAGGAAGGAAGGAAGGAAGGAAGGAAGGAAGGAAGGAAGGAAGAAAGAAAGGGAGGAAGGAAGGGAGAGAGGGAGGAAGGAAGGGAGGAAGGAAGGAAGGAAGGAAGGGAGGGAGGGAGGGAGGGAGGGAGGAAGGGAGGAAGGAAGGAAAGAAGGAAAAGAAATGCAACAGATGACTGAATATAAGTCACAAGACATACACTCAGCAGAGTACTATGCAGCAATAAAAAAGGAAGAGATCGAATCCTGTGGGATGAAGTGGATGGACCTGAGAAGATGATGTTTAGTGAAGCGAGTCAGGAGGGGAAGGACAACTAGAGGATGGTTTCACTCAGATGCAGAATGCAGAGAATTGCGTCTACGAATGTGAAGAAAAGAAAAGGTCAACCCATAGCTAGGATTGTGGAAGAATGATGTGATGGTGGCTCTCTACAGAGGTGGGGATGGGGACACAGGGTGACCCGAGTGGTGAGGAGAGTCTGTCCTGTAAACCATGACTCCGTAACGCCTTCACGTTTAAAAAAAGGAAGACACAAATCTAGCTTTTAAGAACAAGCAAGTCGAGTCTCAGCTGCAATACCCACTTCCCCTCCATGCCATCTATCTCCCACTGCACCAATAAATAAGTGCAGCTGAGAGGCCGGGGGTTGGGGGCACAGCTGCACCCAGAAGAGTGCATACGTTACAGCGCACAAGCTCCAAGTTCAAGCCCGGTCCCCACTGCGGGGGAAACACACACAGTGAAACTGCTTCAGGGATGTCTCTTTCTCTACCCCTCCCTCTCCATTTCTCTCTGTCTCTCTCCTAGATAAATATGTGAAAATAAAATAGATAGCATACAAGGCTGGATACTTTTTTTTTCCTTTTGAGTTTTCCAGTTGTCTTCTGAGATAAGCTCTTTCCCAGAAGATACGCAGAGAGCTCAAGGAAGCGAATCCTTGGAGCCTGAAATTGTTTGATACTTCTTTTTTTTTTTTTTAATTTTCTTATTATCTTTATTGGTTTATTGGATAGAGACAGCTAAAAACTTGAGAGGAAGGGGAGTGAAAGAGAGAGAGACAGACAGAGAGACATCTGCAGACCTGTTTCACCAACTTGTGAAGCTTTTCCCCTGCAGGTAGGGACTGGGGGTTCGAACCTGAGTCACTGTGCTTTATAACATGTGTGCTCAACCAGATACACTACCACCCACCCCCAATTTTTTTCTTTTTTTTTCTCTATTTTTTTCCATTTCCAGGGCTTCACTGCCTGTGGCTGACTATTTCAGAGAGAGAAAGAGACAACAGAGAGGGAGGAGTGCCTCATCAGCAAAGCTTCTCCCAAAGCACAGGGGGCTGGGCTGGAACCTAGGTTACACGCAGGGCAGAGCCAGCACACTGTCTAGGGGAGCTATTTTGCCAGCCATGTTTGATCATTTGAAAATGCTCCTGACACTTGCAATGTCCCGAGACACAGGAGAGAAGAAGAGTAGACTTAGGGGTCAGGGGGGTGGCGCACCTGGTTGAGCGCACATGTTACAGTGCACAAGGATCCAAGTTCAAGGCCCCGGTCCCCACCTGCAAGGGGGAAGGTTTTTAAGTGGTGAAGCAGGGCTGCAGGTGTCTCTGTCTCTCTCCCTCTCTATCTCCCCCTTCCTCTTAATGCCTGGCTGTTTCTATCCAATAAATAAAGATAATTTTTAAAATATTTTTTAATTTATTTTTTATTTAAGAAAGGATAAATTAACAAAACCACAGGGTAGGAGGGGTACAAATCCACATAATTCCAACCACCCAATCTCCATAACCCACCCCCTCCCCTGATAGCTTTCCCATTCTCTAGCCCTCTGGGAGCATGGACCCAGGGTCATTGTGGGTTGCAGAAGGTGGAGGGTCTGGCTTCTGTAATTGCTTCCCCGCTGAACATGGGCGTTGACTGGTCGGTCCATACTCCCAGTCTGCCTCTCTCTTTCCCTAGTAGGGTGGGTCTCTGGGGAAGCTGAGCTCCAGGACACATTGGTGGGGTCTTCAGTCCAGGGAAGCCTGGCCGGCATCCTGATGACATCTGGAACCTGGTGACTGAAAAGAGAGTTAACATAGGAAGCCAAACAAATTGTTGAGCAATCATGGACCCAAAGGTTGGAATAGTGGAGAGGAAGTGTTAGGGAGGTACTCACTGCAAACTCTAGTGTACTTCTGCTTTCAGGTATATATTTTGCAGTAGTTTATGGATACGTGTGAACATATGCTCTCTCTCTCACAGAAACTGGTGTATATCTAGGTTTTGGGACTTTGTTAGAAAGTGAACCACCTGAGATGAAATTAGAGTATACTATGGAAGGAAAGGTCTCACCCGAGTAATGAAGCTGAAGGGTTGTCATTCCACACGTGAAGTCTCTGGACACAGTCTGAAGTGAAGCATGTTGAGGTGGCAATCGTTGCATTGATTAAGTTGCGATCGGCAGATGCAATATTATTTGATAAGGATTGGGAGAGGCATATGGGAAAGTGGGCCCTATCCTAAGGTTCCAGGACTGGGGGAAATATAAGCTCTATAGTGGAGATGTGAGGTTCCTGCTGTCTTAGGGTTCAAAAAGACCATCGATAGTTAATGTTATAGTCATATTATTTGGTAATTGGGTTAACTTTGAAAAGTCCTTTTGTTAGAGTTTTCTGTATAGTACCCAGTATCTTGTATGTAGCTGTGAATTTTTAAAATATTTTTAAACATTTTATTTATTCATCCATGAAGAAGACAGGAGGGGGTGGAGACAGAGAGAGAGAGAGAGAGAAAACTAGACTTCACTCTGGTACATTTGTTGCTGAGAATTGACTCAAAGCCTCAAGCTTAAGAGTCCAATGTTTTATCCACTGTGCCACCTCCTGGACCACTTAAAATATTTTGTTTATTTATTTGTTTATTTATTTATACATTTTATTAGTGATTTGATAATGATTAACAAGATTGTAAGATAACAGGTATACAATTCCACACAAATCCCACCACCAGAGTTCCGTGTCCCATTCCCTCCATTGATAGCTTCCCTATTCTTTATCCTTCTGGGAGCCTGGACCAAAATTCTTTATGGGGAGCAGAAGGTGAGGGTTCTGGCTTCTGTCATTGCTTCTCCACTGGACATGGGTGTTGGCAGGTGGATCCATCCCCCAGCCTGTTTCTGTCTTTCCCTAGTGGGGCAGGGCTCTGGGGAGGGGAGGCTCCAGGACACATGGGTGGAGTCAGGATGAAATCCTAGTAGTGTCTACAACTTGGTGGTTGGAAGGCAGTAAGACAGAAAACAGGACAAATTGTTCAATAAGCAGAAAGCACTCAGCACTTTTCTGTCCTTCTCAGCACGCTTTTGCCAATGTACAGATGAGTTACTATGTCCCACCTTGGTTTCTCTTCCTGCCCTCCTCTGCATTTCTCTCCTGCTGGCCAGAAAATCCTGCCCCCACTTGGAATCGCCAGGGCTGGAAGTGGGTTTCCTGTGGAGAGTCACCTGGTTGCTCTCTTCATGAAACTATCTTGACTCTGCCCCCAAAATGAAGAGCAGACTGTAAGTCCTAGCCAAGCGCCATGCCATGATTCCCAGCGATAAGACTGTCATCCTTGAGAGTCGGGCGGTAGCACAGTGGATTAAGCGCACTTGGCACAAAGCACAAGGACCAGAGTAAGGATCCCGATTGGAGCCCCTGGCTCCCCACCTGCAAGGGAGTCCCTTCACAGACAGTGAAGCAGGTCTGCAGGTGTCTGTCTTTCTCTCCCCCTCTCTGTCTTCCCCTCCTCTCTCCATTTCTCTCTGTCCTATCCAACAACGATGACTTTAGTAACAACCACAATAATAACTACAACAATAAAAAAAGGGCAACAAAAGGAAATAAATATTAATTAAAAAATTTTTTTAAGAAGACTGTCATCCTTGCCATCACTCTACTTAGCGACTCAGGCAGCCCCAGACTCTTGAGTCCAGGCCCACAGACGCTGGTGTTTGCCTAGAGCCTGACCCCTATCACACACGTAGTTGGGAGGGAGAGCTGGGGTTTGACAGCATCCTGGAAGGAACGTGGAAAATCGCAGTGATGCTGCCAATCCAGAGGGTGTGAGAGACAGCAGATCCCAGGGAGAGCACAGAGGAGGACTCTCCACCACCCGGCATTCACAGAGCCTGACTATTCAGAGCCCAGAGACCAACTCACATATGTCCAGACATCTAATAGGGGACACAGGGGTCTGGACCCTTCCAGGGAGGACAAGGTCTCTCCACCAAATGGTGCTGGAACCACCAGACAGACGAAGAAATGAAAGCAGGCCAACACTCAAGCCTGTGCACACAAAACGAATCAAAGGCCTGGGGATCAGATCGGAAACTATGAAATGCACAGAAGAACACAGCTGTGAAACACGACAGAAGACTTGGAGGTGTACAAGGGAGGCAGCCACAGGTAACCTGAGGCAAACTGTGCACCGGGGTAAAGAGGGAGAGGGAACCACCTTCCTGCCCTGCCCTCCGTGAGACAGACACATTGAGTCCTTGAGCGTCAGTGTCTGTCTCAGTAACCTTTACTATTATTATTACTGCCGCCAAGGTTATCCCTGGGGCTCAGTGCCAGCACTACAAATCCACAAATCCACTGCTCTTGAAGGCCATATTTTTCCCCAGTTGATTGAAAAGGACAGAGAGAAATTGAGAGAGGAAGGAGAGACAGAGAGGGAGAGGGGAAGACAGACACCTGCAGACCTGCTTCACCACATGTGAAGTGTCCCCCCGGCAGGTGGAGAGCCAGGGGCTCGAACTTGGATCCTTGCACAGGTCCTTGCACTCAGTGCTATGTGTGCCACCACCCGGCCCCCACAGTAACCTTTTTCTTTTATTATTTTATTTTATTTCCCTTTTGTTGCCTTTGTTGTTTATTATTATTGTTTATTATTGTCGTTGTTGTTGGATAGGACAGAGAGAAATGGAGAGAGGAGGGGAAGACAGAGAGGGGGAGAGAAAGACAGACACCTGCAGACCTGCTTCACCGCCTGTGAAGCGACTCCCCTGCAGGTGGGGAGCCGGGGTCTCGAACCGGGATCCTTGCATGGGTCTTTGTCCCACCACCTGCCCCCCACTCTGGACTTTTTTTCTCTTGTCTCCAGGGTTATTGCTGGAGCTTGGTGCCTGCACTACAAATCCACTGCTCCTGGAGGCTTTTTTTCCCCCTTTTGTTGCCCCTGTTGTTTATTGTTGTTGTTATTGCTGTTATTGGTGTTGGATAGGACAAAGAGAAAGCAAGAGAAGAGAGGAAGACAGAGAGGGGAAGAGAAAGTCAGACACCTGCAGACCTGCTTCACTGCTTATGAAGCGACTCCCCCCACCCCCGCAGGTTCGGGGGCTTGAACTGGGATCCTTATGCAGGTCCTTGTGCTTTCACCATGTGCACTTATCCTGCTGCGCTACCACCCAGCCCCCACAGTAACCATTTTTTACATCAGTTTCCAGCCCAGCTGCCCTGCCCAGCCCTCAGCCAGCACCCGCTCCTCCAAGGGCTGAGCCAGGGCTTCCTTTGCATATCACAAGCCATCACTGGGACCAGGACAGAGTGGCCCTATGACTGCAGAACCCGAGACCTCAGAGGCCACAGAAGCTCCCACACCGTTGGAAAGGGAGGAATGGGGGCCGGAGCTGCTGCTGACAGGCCTGTGCCCATGTCATGTGTCAGCGGGAGTTTCCAAATGAGCAGACACCCCAGCAGAAACAGCTTTCCCTAGGTGTCCAAGAAATGCTTTTCTTAAAAAATATATATATGTATTTATTTACTTATTTTATTTATTTCCTTTGTTGCCCTTGTTGTTTTATTGTTGTCATCGTTGTTGGATATGACAGAGAAAAATGGAGAGAGGAGGGGAAGACAGAGAGGGGGAGAGAAAGACAGACATCTGCAGACCTGCTTCACCGCCTGTGAAGCGACTCCCCTGCTTGTGGGGAGCCGGGGGCTGGAACCCGGATCCTCACGCCCGTCCTTCTGCTTTGCGCCACGTGCGCTTAACTGTCTATGCTACCGCTCGATACCCAAGAAATGTTTTTAGGGGTCGGGAGGTGGCACAACCGGTTAAGCACACATACTACTAAGTGGAAGGACCTGTGCAAGGATCCCGGTTCAAGCCCCCTATTCCCCACCTGCAGGGGGGACCCTTTTCGAGTGGCGAAGCAGGTCTGCAGGTGTTAATCTTTCTCTCCCTCTTTCTATCTTCCCTTCCTCTCTCAGTTTCTCTCCGTCCTAGTGAATAAAAAATGGAAAAAAAATGTCTACCAGGAGCAGTGGATTCCTAGTGCCAACACAAAAGCCCTGAGATAACTCTGGAGGCAAAAAAAAAAAAAAAAAAATCCATTATTTTGATGAGATATTAGTGGATTGGGGGGAGAAAGATGACTTTCTCTCAAGGTAAACTATGAAATAAACATTGATTCAGCAAATTCAGAGAGACCAGATCCAAATGGAACGGGGTTAAGTTCAAAACCAAAAGCAATCAAAGTGCTCTCAAGAGTAAAGCTCCCAGGACGGACCTGTTCCCTTCACCAGCAGAACACATCCGACAGTAGCTTGAGCCATTTCAAGGTTCCGTCTCCCATAAACTGCTCACTTTTCTGGGCTTTCTGCCAAAGCAAAGTGGCAGAACC
The DNA here is from genome assembly GCF_950295315.1 of Erinaceus europaeus. NCBI lineage: Eukaryota > Metazoa > Chordata > Mammalia > Eulipotyphla > Erinaceidae > Erinaceus > Erinaceus europaeus. The sequence continues at coordinate 5,809,844 of NC_080164.1, read as the reverse complement.
AACCCAAACAAGTTGCTAGGTGTTAGCTACCTGGGGTAATTATCTGTTTTCTTTTGCACAAGCCCATCGAACAATGCATTTATCATCTTCTTCTTAAGTCTGCACAGACTGTGACTCTCCAGCTGTCTGCCAACAAGTGGTGGTGGGCTTTTCTCATTGGTAAGACTTAACCACCAAGCATTGGAGAGTCGGTATCACAAACGAAGCCCTGTTTTGATTCAGCAGAGCTGCTGGGTATGTGTTTATCCCTATATATTAGGAGGTGGTACCTCTCTGAGAGTACACATGTCATAATGAGAAAGACCTGAGTTCAAGCCCCCGATGCCCACATGTAGGAGGAAGCTTTATGAGTGGAGCAATGTTGCAGGTCTCTGTCTTTGTCTTTCTCTCTCAATATCATATTTATTCACTTATCATTGGATAGAGACAGAGAGAAATTGAGATGGGAAGCAGAGAGAGAGAGAGAGAGACCTGCAGCCCTGCTCCACCATTTATGAAGCTGCAGGTGGGGACCAGGGGCTTGCATCTGGGTCCTTGGTCACTATAATGTGGGTGCTTAACTAGGTGTGCCACCGCCTGGATCCTCTCTCTCTCTCTCTCTCTCCCCTTCTCTTCCCTCTCAATTTCTCTCTGTCTCTACCCAATAAATTAAAATATAAAGGCAGTGGGGGGGGGGAACTGGGAAAAATACATATACATATATATATGTGTGTGTGTGTGTGTGTGTTTGTGTGTATATAGAGAGATGTATAGATAGATAGATAGATTCTTTTTTTTAATTTATTTTCCCTTTTTGTTGCCCTTGTTGTTTATTGTTGTAGTTATTGTTGTTGTTGTTGTTGGACAGGACAGAGAGAAATGGAGAGAGGAGGGGAAGACAGAGAGGGGGAGAGAAAGACAGACACCTGCAGACCTGCTTCACCGCCTGTGAAGCGACTCCCCTGCAGGTGGGGAGTCGGGGGCTCAAACTAGGATCTTCACACCGGTCCTTGTGCTTTGCACCACGTGCGCTTAACCCGCTGCGCTACCGCCCAACTTCCCAGATAGATATATTCTAGGGATTGAACTCAAGACCTGATTCTTGAGAGTCCACAGCTTCAACTGTCGCACCACTTCCTGGACCGAGTGTCTGTTGTCCATGAAGGCATTTCCTGTTGGAGAGCACCCAGCTGGACATAAATCCAGAAAGCAAAGAGGAAAGTGTAGCAGGCATACGGACGGAGCAAGAGCCGACTGGCATCAGAGCTTATGGAAGACTCCCCAGTTTCCCATTGACCAAGCTTGCCCCGGGCAGAGCTGATGGCCTCTGACCCTCAGGAGACCCATGTGTGTGTGTGTGTGTGTGTGTGTGTGTGTGTGTGTGTGTGTGTGTGTGTGTGTTTGTTTTTTGTTTGGGGGGGGCTCCTTATTGCAGAGATGAGGAGAGTGAGCTTCTGGGGAAGTGAGTCACTCTCAGTCCAGGCTGGCAAATGGCAGAGCCAAGATACAGCCAAAGCTCACTCCACCTCCCCCAGTTCACAAGCACTTGTAGCAAACCAAGGACCGGGTCTTAGAGAGCGATCCGTGACTCCACTGTCATGACTGAACAGGTTGGAGGCTCCTAGCTCCAATCTGTTCCACGTCTGTTATTAACCCGTCATGTATGGGCGAGAGGAAGTACCAGGGCATCTCTCCGGCATATGCACCACTGATGACCAAACTCAGGGCCTCGTGCTGGGGAGTCCGGGGGGGCCCCCCATCCAGGGCCTCCAGATGAGTGTGTGTTGAGTTTGCAGCTGAGTAGGTCAGGCTAAAGACAGCCACTATGTCCAGCAAGACACAACCCAAGGGCTTCTGCCTCCAAGCAAGGTTTTCCCACACCCCCAGGCTCCTTCTGGGATCACTTGAACACCACTGTGCGTCCTTTCTCTCTGCCCTTCTCTGTCTCTCTCATTAAAATAGAAAATAAAATAAAACACCATTGTGTGGCCTGGAAGGACTGCTTCCATGACCCCTCTGGGAAACGGTGATAGAGAGTCTTAGGACACAAAATCCGTGATCTGGGAGGTAGCACACCACATGGAGCACTGGACTCTCAAGCATGAGGTCCTGAGTTCAATCCCCGGTGGCACATGTACCAGAGTGATGTGTGGTTCTTTCTCTCTCTCTTTCCTCCTCTCCATCTCATTAATCATTAAATATATATATATATATATATATATATATATATATATATATATATATATGACAACAGAATGCAACTCCTGACCCCTGTGGATGTGGGGAGGACAGGCTGATTTCTTCAAGCCCCTCCATCAACCCAAGCCAGCTGAGAGTCTCAAGCCTCCAAGAACGGGAAGCCACGGACCTCTAGTGTTGCCTGTTGCTAGGTAGATCCTAGTGGTCGTTTCCAGTGTGCACGGGCCCCTCTAGCCGTCTGCTTCCATCATAAAAAGCCTCTGTCCCCTCTGCTGGAATTGGACTCTCGTGCCCTCAGGTCCTGGGAGGTAGTGTGTCCTCTTAGGCTTTGGGAGGGATGACTCGGAGCAGCATACGCCCATATCAAGAGGGCTCAGGTAACCCTGCTCAGTGGCCTATGAAGAGATCTCCTTTACAAGCACGGCAAACTAAGAAACCCCTGCAGAAGGCCTAACTGTTCTGCCGCACAGGAATTCCCAGGCTCTGTCTTCAACCCGGCTTCAAAGCTCACATTCATTGGCCTTCAAAGCAGCTGTGTTCAGGTTGTGTGAGGCCTCTTGGGAGGAACAAAAGTCCATCAGTTTTTGTTCAGCTTGGGCTAGTGAATTTTGTTCCCCTGAGGGGTGTGTGTGTGTGTGTTACTTATTTTTTTTTTTAATTATTTATGTTCCCTTTTGTTGCCCTTATTGTTTTTGTTGTAATTATTGTTGTTGTTGTTATTGATGTCATCATTATTAGATAGGACAGAGAGAAATGGAGAGAGGAGGGGAAGACAGAGAGGGGGAGAAAAAGACAGACACCTGCAGACCTGCTTCACTGCCTGTGAAGCGACCCTCCCCAAAGGTGGGAAGCTGGGGCTCAAACCAGGATCCTTACTTCTGTCCTTCCACATGCTGTTAACCCACTGCACTGCCGGACTCCACTTATTTATTTTTAAAGTTTTTTTTTTTTTTAGTTTGTTGCTGTTGTTATTGAATGAGACAAAGAGAAATGGAGAGAGGAGGGGGAGACTGAGGGGGGGAGAGAAAGACAGACACCTGCAGACCTGCTTCACTGCTCCCAGCAGATGGGGGCTCCAACCGGAATCCTTACGCTGATCCTTGTGCTTTGCTCCATGTGCGGCTTAACCCGCTGCGCTACCGCCAGACCTCCTTAGTAAAGATTCTTTAAACACAGCGACTTACTGAAGAAACCGAGAGAGGAAGTTCCTGATCAATGTCAAAACAAGGTCTTGAACAGAAAGAACGCTACAGGAAGGCCAGTTCTGCAACCCCCACCTCAAGGCCCAAGGGGGCTGAAGGTGAGACCCTCGCACCCCACCCCGCAGTCTAACAGGATGCGCCACTTCCCAGAACCGGAGGCTGGGAGAGTCCAATTCCCAGGGGGGTTCTTCCATCACCTCTACCTTCTTCCTTATTCCACACCCTAGACCCCAACCTCCCCACCCCAACTTTCTTCTCCCCCTACCCGAGCTGTCAGCCTCTCAACCCAGCTACACCTTCAATCTGGACAGCCCAGGTCGGGGGAGGCCACACATGTTACCATGTACAGGACCCAGGTTCAAGTCTCCTGTCCTCACCTGCAGGGGAAAAGTTAAATCAGCTTCCAAAGATCGCTGCTATGGTAGGGACTTGCCCCGCTCTCCAGAGGGAGGCTGGCTCAGCCTACTCTGCCCCTCCAGGAAGACGGGCCCTGAAATGAGAGAAGCCTGGAATCTTCCCAGCCCTGACCAGGGACTGTGAGCTCAGATTGATGGGGACTCCGAGGTCACACAGGCTCCTGTGCTGGATGTGAGTAGACCTGGGCCCTGGGTCAGGTCAATGGGGTTTACAGTTAACGTTCTTGACATACTTTTCCCTCGTCGGGGAGCTACTCTCTGCCGTGATCCAGCTTTAGGCCTTGTTCTAAGCACTGACACCATCTCCTCAGATATATTGAGCCCACCTACCTGCATGTTAGCTGTGAGGCTCAGGCAAAAATGACTAAAGTCCTGGATCTCTTGGACCACATAAAATAGACTTCCTAGCTTCTTCGTACCTGAAGACCCCTAATTTCCTCTGCTTTATTCCTACCTTTGGGTTTCTGTTTTTTTTTTTTTTTTATTTCTTTATTGGGGAATTAATGCTTTACATTTGACCATAAATACAATAGTTTGTACATGCATAACATTTCCCAGTTTTCCATATAACATTACAACCCCCACTAGGTCCTCTGTCATCCTTTTTGGACCTGTATTCCCCACCCCCACACCCCCACACACACACCCCAAACTTTTACTTTGATGCAATATGCCTGTTCCAGTTCAGGTTCTACTTGTGTTTGCTCTTCTGATCTTGTTTTTCAACTTCTGCCTGAGTGTGAGATCATCCCATATTCATCCTTCAGTTTCTGACTTATTACACTTAACACAAATTTTTTCAAGGTCCATCCAAGATTGGCTGAAAACGGTGAAGTCACCATTTTTTACAGCTGAGTAGTATTCCATTGTGTATTTATACCACAACTTGCTCAGCCACTCATCTGTTGTTGGACACCTGGGTTGCTTCCAGGTTTTGGCTATTACAAATTGCACTGCTAAGAACATATGTGTACACAGATCTTTATGGATGGGTGTGTTGGGTTCCTTAGGATATATCCCCAGTAAAAGAATTGCAGGATCATAGGGTAGGTCCATTTCTAGCCTTCTGAGAGTTTCCAGACTGTTCTCCACAGAGGTTGGACCAATTGACATTCCCACCAGCAGTGCAGGAGGGTTCCTTTGACCCCACACCCTCTCCAGCATTTGCTGCTGTTCCCTTTTCTCATGTATGACATTCTCACAGGAGTGAAGTGGTATCTCATTGTTGCCTTTATTTGCATTTCTCTGACAATCAAAGACTTGGAGCATTTTTTCATGTGTTTCTCGTCTTTTGGATCTCTTCTGTGGTGAATATTCTGTCCAGGTCTTCCCCCATTTTTGGATGGGGATATTTGTTTTCTTATTGTTGAGTTTGGAAAGCTCTTTATATATTTTAGTTATTAAACTCTTGTCTGATATATGGCATGTAAAGATCTTCTCCCATTCTGTGAGGGGTCTCTTGGTTTGGGTAGTGGTTTCTTTTGCTGTGAAGAAGCTTTTTAATTTGATGTAGTCCCATAGGTTTACACTTGCCTTAGTCTTCTTTGTAATTGGATTTGTTTCACTGAAGATGTCATTAAAATTTATGTGGAAAAGAGTTCTGCCAATATTTTCCTCTAAGTATCTGATAGTTTCTGGTCTAACATTCAAGTCCTTGATTCACTTGGAATTTACTTTTCTATTTGATGAAATATAGTGGTTCAGTTTCATTCTTCTGCATGCTTCAACCCATTTTTTCCAACACCATTTGTTGAAGAGACTCTGCTTTCCCCATTTAATAGTCTGGACACCTTTGTCAAAGATTAGATGTCCATAGGTGTGGGGGCTTACTTCTGGGCTTTCAATTCTATTCCACTGGTCAGTGTGTCTATTCATGTTCCAGTACCAAACAGTTTTGAAGACAATGGTCCTATAATACAATTTGACATCTGGGAGTGTGATGCCTCTATTTCTGTTCTTTCTTCTCAAGATTGTCTTGGCAATTCTAGGTCCTTTCTGGTTCCAGATAAACATTTGTAGCACTTATTCTATTCTCCTAAAAAATGTGGTTGAGATCTTCATGGGGATAGCATTAAATTTAAATGTCTCTAGCTAGTATATACATTTTGATGATGTTAATTCTTCCAACCCATGAACATGGAATATCTTTACACTTCTTTGTGTATTTTTCAATTTCCCTCATAATTTTCAGTATACAAGTCTTTCACTTCTTTGGTTAGGTTTATTCATAGATATTTAATTGTTTTTGTTACTATCATAAAAGGAATTGATTTCTGGATTTCAACTTCTTCTAACTTACTATTTGCATAGAGGAATGCCACTGACTTTTGAATGTTAATTTTGTAACCTGACACCTTACTGTATTGCCTGATGATTTCCAAAAGCATCTTGCTGGATTCCTTAGGTTTTTCTATGTATACTATCATGTCATCTGCAAATAGGGAGAGTTTGACTTCTTCTCTTCCTATCTGTATGCCTTTAATTCCTTGCTCCTGCCTGATTGCTATGGCAAGAACTTCCAACACTATGCTGAATAATAATGGTGATAGTGGACAGCCCTGTATAGTACCTGATCTGAGGGGAAATACTTGCAGTTTTTCACCATTAATTATGATGTTGGCTATAGGTTTGCTATATATAGACTCTATAATATTTACATCTATTCCCATTTTTGTAGTGTTTTGATCATAAAGGGATGTTGTATTTTGTCAAAGGCTTTCGCTGCATCTATTGATATGACCATGTGGTTTTTTGTCTTGCATTTATTGATGTGGTGTATCATGTTGATTGATTTAAGTATATTAAACCAATCTTGCATCCCTGGGATAAACCCCACTTGGTCATGATGAACCATCTTTTTAATATACTGCTGTATCCAGTTGGCTAGAATTCATTTTAGCACCTATGTTCATCAGAGATATTGGTCTGTAGTTTTCTGTTTTGGTGTGTCCCTGTCTGCTTTTGGTATCAAAATGATGTTGGCTTCATAGAATTGGAAGGGAGTATTCCAGTGTCTTCAATCTTCTGGGAGACTTTTAAAAGTAGAGGTATTAGTTCTTCTTTGGCAAACGCTAGAAGAAGAAGAAGTTCTTCTTTGAAGGTTTCGTAGAATTCATCTGTAAAACCATTTGGTCCAAGACTTTTATTTTGGGGGAGGTTTTTGATAACTTTTAATTTCATTAGCTGTGATAGGCCTGTTCATATTATCTAATTCCTTTTCACTTAATTTTGGAAGTTGGTAGGTATCTAGGAAATCATCTGTTTTTCCAGGTTCTCCAGCTTGGTGGCATATAGTTGTTCATAGAAGCCTGAGTTGGAGCACAGTGGCTTAAAAGCCTCTTTTTTTTTTTTCTTCCATGTAGGCTATGGGAGCCTGAGGGCTTTTAAACTCCAAGTAGGCTTCTTAGCTTAATCACTGACTCCTGACCAAGAGATACAGGGGGCGAGGGGGCAGAGATAATGCAGTGGTTATGCAAAGAAACTCTCACAACCCCACCACTAGGCCACCAAGGTAGAGATCTTCTCCTGAGTTTGCTTCCTTAGTTCTCTGTCCCTTGGTGTCAACACAGGACCTCCCCTCCCCTGCTCCTGCTTCTAAGGGCAGTAGCAATGGAGAGAGTTGCATTCCGTGAGTCTTAGGGGAGTCCTCTCCTCCCTTCAGCCATCTTTTTGTTGGTGAAAGAGACTGGAGGTTGTGTCTCAACTGGTAAACTGCCAGGCTGTTAGCAGCCACTTAATCTCTCCCTAGGCTCCTCTCTGTCCATCCGCCACAGGTGTTTTGCACTCACTGGTGATTTGGTGGGTTGCTGAAGTCATTCTAGTCCCATATTGTTGGGGTCCCAGCATTCACCACCTTTGGACATTCTTACAGCTAATTATTTTTAAAATATTTTTTTTATTTGTTAGAGACAGACAGAAATTGAGGGCTGAGGAGACAGCATAATGGTTACACAAACAGTCTCTAATACCTGAGGCTCTGAGGTCCCAGGTTCAATCCCCTGCACCATCATCATCAGGCACAGCTGAGCAGTGTTCTGGTTAAGAAAAAAAATGAAAGAAAGGAGAAAAAGAAAGAAAGAAAAGAAAAAGAAATTGAGAGGGGAGTAGAAGATAGACAGGCCTGCTTCGACACTCATGAGACCCCCCACTCACCCCTGTAGGTGGGAACTGGGAGATTTAACCCAGTCCTTGTGCATTGTAGCCTGTAGGGACATCACCATGGGGTCCCTACTCTACTGATTTTGTCACTGACTTATTTTTTTTACCAGAGCACTGCTCAGTTCTGGTTCATGGAGATAAAGGACTCTAACCTGAGATACCAAGGCTCTGTGGCCTCCCCAGGCCAATTTCTTTCCATTGTGTTTATCTGCTTCTTTATTTATTTATCTTACCACTAGGGTTCTCACTGGGGCTCAGTGTCAGCACTAAAGTCATTGTTCCTGGCAGCTTGATTTTCTTTCGTTCTTGCTTTTTCTCTCTTTCTTCCTATTTTCTTCAATAGGACAGAGAGAAATTGAGGGAAGATAGAAAGGGAGAGAGAGAAAGACCTGCTTCACCGCTTGTGGGGAGTGTTTGGGCATGGCAGTGTAAGTGTTCAATCAGCCTTTTTATTCCAGAAAGAAAGGAGAAAAAGCAAAGAGTTCCCGCAGCCACCGTGGACTTCCAGGTGCCACCACCAACTTGTCCCCACGCGCCACCTGGGCTCCATGGCAGGGCCTCTCACACAGCAGGTGTTTCTCCTTCCTGGTGGGCTACTTCTCAGCTCTTTGGACGTCATTTAATCTATCATTTGCTTAGGGCGCTGACTGTATTATCCCAGGCCGCACGGATCATAAAGCAGGGTGCAGTCTTGCTGCCCTGGGAATCCCAAATTGCTGGGAGCTGGTTGTGGGACAGAGACAGGTGAGGGTGACACGGAGAGAGAGAAGGAGACAGGAAAGAAAGGGAGCGGAGGGGGTAAGGAAGAAAGAAAGGTGGAAAGAGGAACACTCATGAAAGAATGTATCTTTTTCATCGCTCTCCGGTACTCCGTCTCTGAAATGGTTGACTTCTAAGTTTCTTCTACCTGAAATAACCCTAGGCTGTAAAAACAACTCAGATTGGGATTTTTCAAGATACCACCTGACTGATCAGTCAAACCCATGGGATTCAAGTCCCCAAACGGGAATGGAATCCACTGCAACTCAGGTAAAGGATGAATATGGCCCTTGTGGTGTAGAGCAGGTGGTGAGAGGCCCAGGAGGGAAGGCTGTGGCTGATGTGTCGGCCTTGGAGACAAGAGGCCAGAGTTCTGTCCCCAGCAGTCCATGTGCCTGGGTGATTCTCTGGTTCTCTCTCCCTTTCTCTCTCTCTCTCTCTCTCCCTTTCTCTCTCTCCTTTCCTTCCCTCCCTTTTTCTTTCCCTCCCTCCTACTTCCTCTAATTAATCAATGAACAAATAAATCTTAGAAAAACAAAGGGGGGAGGGGAGTTGGGTGGTAGCGCAGTGGGTTAAGTGCACGTGCAAGGACCAGCGTTAGGATCCCGGTTCGAGTCCCCGGCTCCCCACCTGCAGGGGAGTCGCTTCACAGGCGGTGAAGCAGGTCTGTAGGTGTCTGTCTTTCTCTCCCCCTCTCTGTCTTCCCCTCCTCTCTCCATTTCTCTCTGTGCTATCTAACAATGATGATATCAATAACAATGATGACAACAACTACAACAAACAACAAGGGCAACAAAAGGGAAAATAAATACAAAAAAAATTTAAAAAAAAGAAAGAAAGAAAAACAAAGGGGGTGGGCAGGTGGTGGTTCACCTGGTTAAGTGCTCACATTACAGTGCTCAAGGATTCAGGTTCAAACCCCTGGCCCCCACCTGCAGGGGAAAAGCTTCACAAACAGTGAGACAGGGCTGCAGGGGGGTCCTGTCTTTCTCCCTGCCTGTCTCCCACTCCCCCCTCTCAATTTCACTCTACCCAAAATAAATGAACACATTAAAAAAAGGAGAAAACTCTGGAAAAAAATAAGGAGACTGGAAGGTGTCACACATTGCCGAACACCTTGTCCTTCTACACAAGGACCTGGGTTCAAAACCTTTGTCCAGGGAGTTGGGTGGTAACGCAGCGGGTTAAGCACAGGTGGTGCAAAGCGCAAGGGCCGGCTTAAGGATCCTGGGTTCAAGCCCCCGGCTCCCCACCTGCAGGGGAGTCGCTTCACAGGCGGTGAAGCAGGTCTGCAGGTGTCTGTCTTTCTCTCCCCCTCTGTCTTCCCCTCCTCTCTCCATTTCTCTCTGTCCTATCCAACAACAACAACAACAATAAATAAAAAAAAAAAAACCTTTGTCCTCCATCAGCACTGGGGAAGCTTCGCTAGTAACAGAGCAGAGCTACCCATGTCTCTCTTCCTCTCTAACTTCCACTTCCCTGTTAAGTTCTCTTTGCTCTACCCAATTAAAAAAAAAATGAAAATGAAGGAGAAAAAGGTCACCGATAGCAGTGAGTTCACGGTGCAGATGCCTAGTCCAAGCAGTAGCTCCGATGGCAAGAAAAAAAAAAAAAATGAAAAATAAATCATCAGTGATCCTCTGCCCCTTGGGTCTTGTGACCGCTGTCAGTCTTGTGTCTATTATCTGTCTAGCATGACAGACGTACAGTCTCCTAGGTCTGAGGTAGACCAGCAAGCCGGCTTCCTCTAGCAAAGAGCACAGGCAGCCTTGATCCAGCTTGGTCCTTGGTACCCCAGGAGTGTGTTGTGCTGAGAGCAGTGCTGGCGGGAGTCACAGCTGTGACGGCAGAAGGACTGCCCTGACTCCTCTTGCTCTTTATTCCTCTGTCCTCTGCCAGGCTGCAAGCTCTGTGGCAGTGTCAGGGGGTCGGAGGAAGACTTTGAGCTGAGTGGGAGCCAGCCTGCCCTCTAGAAGTTCTAGGAGGGCGATTTTCACAACGATGCGACTTATTTATTGACACAAGATAGGGAAGGAGAGTGAGAGAGAAAGAAGGAGAGCCAGAGCATCACGCTGGCACATGGGGTGGTAGGAATCCAGGTCCAGTGCTCTACTCACTGAGCCACCTGCTAGGACGTTCTCCTAACTCCAGAGTCAGTCCGTGCCTGACACAAAACTGGTTTGCAGGCAGCCTTCCTGAGCAAGGTGAGGGAAAGGGAGAGGGGGAGGAAGAGGAGGAGGGAGAGAGAGAGGGAGAGAGGAGGGGGAGGGAGAGGAGAAGGTAGGGGGAGGGAGAGGATGAGAGGGGAGAGGGACTGGGGAGAAAGGAATGGGAGAGGGTTCTCTTTCAAGGTGACCTCAGTAGGCAGAAGCTGGACAGCCAGGAGCAGGGGATGTGGTGTCCATATCGGGAGAGAGAGGATGCAGGTACGTCTGGGGGCACTGCAGTAAGAGGGTCGGTGAGGGATAGACAGTGGGTGGTGGAGCTCCTATGGGCTGAGTGAGTGGCCTCGGCAGGCTGACTTGCAGGGACTCCCGGGCGTCTCTGCAGAACAGTTCCTGAGCTGCAAAGCTGCCCTTGGCAGGAGAGATTTCTTGAACTGTGTAAAGAGGGACTGGGTTCTGTTGGGATCACAGCAGTCACATTGCAAATGGATCCCCTGGAGAGAAAGGCTCACCCAGGCCCTGTCCAGGCTCAAGGCGGCCCCCCCCCCCCCCCCCCCCCCCGCCTCACTGCAGGGAACTTAGGTACTGGGGCGTTTCCCACCTCTCTTGCTCTAGCCTCTCGTTCCTTATGGAAAAAAGGAGGAAGAGGAGGAGGAGGAAGCAGAGGAGGAGGAGGACGGAAGAGAAGGAGGAGCAGGAGGAGGAAGACAAGGAAAAGCAAGAGGAGGAAGAGAAAGGAGGGGGGAAAAGAGGAGGAAGAGAAGGAAGGAGAAAGAAGAGGAGGAGGAGGAAGAAGAGAAGGAGAAAGAATGGAGGAAGAGAAGGAGGAAGGGGAGGAAGAAGAGGAGGAAGGAGAAAGAAGAGGAGGAAAAGGAGGAGGAAGAAGAGAAAGAAGAGGAAGAAGACAAGGGGGAGAAGGAAGGAAAGGAGGAGCAAAAAGAGGAGGAGGAGGAGGAGGGGTGGGGAGCTGAGGATGGGGTTTCAAAGACTGAGAAGGGTTTTCAAGTCCAGGGACGCAGCGAAGTACTGCTGCATAGGACCTGTGTGCCTGAGACCCCAAACAGCCCCGGTTCAAGTCTGAGCCCCACCACAGGCCAGAGTTGCGCAGGGCTGAGGTCTCTTGTGAAATAAAGTAAAACTCTAAGCAGAGATGGATGAGGGAGACAGCACAATGGTCATGCAGCAAGACCCCTCCCGCTCGAGGCTCCAAAGTCTCCGGTTCAACACCCCCACACTCTCATAAGCCAGAGCTGAGCAGTGGTCTGATGAAAGAGACGGACAGACAGGTTGTTTCCAGCACGGCCATGACTGCTGGAGCTGCCCGTGGCAGTGTACTCAGTGACACACAAATACCATCTCCCACTGACCCTTGTGAAGATGGCCAAGCAGGGAGGGAGCCCCCAGCCTGCTTCGACTTATCTTCTCAGTAAAGCAAGTACTTCTTATGTTTACTTATTATCTGCTAAGGCAGAGAAGTCGAGAGGAAAGGGAGATGGAGAGGCAGCCGTAGCTCTGCTGCACCACTTGTGAAGCTTTCCCCTTGCAAGTGGGGACTTGGGGCTTGAACCCAGGTCCCTTGTTCATGGTAGCATATGGTCATCACTAGCCGGCCCCTGAGCAAAGACTTTTTTTTCTCTTTAATATTTATTTATTCCCTTTTGTTGCCCTTGTTGTTTATTGTTATAGTAATTATTATTATTGTCGTTGTTGGATAGGACAGAAATGGAGAGAGGAGGGGAAGACAGAGAAAGACAGACACCTGCAGACCTGCTTCACAGCTCGTGAAGTGACTCCCCTGCAGGTGGGGAGCCGGGGGCTCGAACCGGGATTCTTGAAGCCATCCTCGCTCTTTGCGCCACGTGCGCTTAGCGCTTAACCCACTTTGCTACCACCGGGCAAAGACTTTAACCACCAATCCCGGAAGAGGAATGAATGGCCAAGTTCCACTGTCACCTCTGAGAAATGGGTGGTGACTTTCAGTTCCAAAAAGCCTGACTGGCAAAGGCATTAAGTCCCCACCAGGAGAGGCCCAGGAACGTCATAGTTAAGGCCCCAGAGTGGAGAGGTCAGCACCCCCCTTGAGACATAAATACCCACCCAAATGCCCGTCTGCCAATAGGGTCGAAGCACCCATCAGGCAGAAGAGACCTGGAACAGGAGGTGGTACAGTGGGTAGAGCTGGACCAAAATTGCTTGAGTTCAATCTCATTTAGCTTCTTTTTAAAGGAAACGGAATTTATCACCTTCTTAGTCTGACAAGAGAGGTGCCTGGCTGTTTATTTTAATGAATGAAACAGAAAGGCGGGCACTGGAGCTCCATGGAGGACTGAACCTGGGACCTCAGAGCCTTAGTCATGAAAACGTTGTGTCATCAGCATACTGTCCCCGCCCAGCCTCTTTTTTCTTTTTTAAAAGTACATTTACTTGGGCCAGGTGGTGGCACACCTGGTTGAGCACACGTTACAGTGTGCAAGGACCCAGGTTCAATCCCCTGGTTCCCACCTGCAGAGGGAAAGCTTCACAAGTGGTGAAGCAGGGCTGCAGGTGTCTCCCTCCCTATCATCCCCTTCTCTCTCAATTTCTACCTGTCTCTATCCAATAAATAAATTAAAAAAATACATTTACTTACTTATTATTGGGTAGACTCAGAGAGAAATTAAGAGGGGAAGGAGATACCAGAAGGAGTCAGAGACACAGACACCTGCAGTCCTGGCTTCACCATCATTCCGCCACCTCCACCACAACTGGGGAACTGGGGCCTTGAACCTGGGTCCTTGCACACTGTAATGTGTGTGCTTAACCAGGTGCACCACCATCTACACCCACACCCAGTCTCCTTTCTCTTATAAACACCAAAGCACTCAGGGAGACGATGGGTCTGGAGTGGATGCTGGGGCCCTGGACCCAAGCTGGGGGTGAGAGTATCTTGCAAGACATCTTGTACCAATAAAATAAGGAAAAAGAAAACCCAGATAGCACCCCCCCCGACCCACACACACCCAGTCCTGGTTCACATGGTCAGTCTGCTGCAGCTCAACTCCATTAAGTGGCCAGCACTGTGTCTCTGTTAGTCGGGACAAGTGGCATAGTGGGCCCTCCTGCAGATGCCAGAGTCTTCTGAGGAAGCCAAGTCCCTAGTCAGTACTGGGACTGTTCAAAGCTGCCGCTTAAGGGATCGAGTTTAATTATAAAGCTATTCCGGAGGAAAACAAGTTGCATCATTTAATTGCTATTTATTTTCATAAACATGAGGTATTTCAAAGTGCTATAAGATGCAGCACTAAATATATACATTTTGAAGAAATTAAACACAGAACTTTGCATTTACCCAGTTCTATGCACCAAAACATGAACAAATACATTAACAGGAAGAAAAAAAAAAAAAAAAACAGGCTAGGAAAAAAAAAAGGCATATATATATAGTAAATTTCTTTACAAAAGTTTCTTAGTTCAAAAAGTGATAAAGTAATATCTACTCAAAACTTTCCCAACTCATTTTCATACGAAAATATAAGTATCAAATTTAGTTTGTTTCAACATCATACTAGAGTATGCAGGCAGTGTAAGAATTAGTACAGTACAGAAGAGGCCAACAATATATCTGTATGCAAAACATGCCCCTCAAACATTGAGGTATTACAGTACTTAGGTATGAACTTCCAGTCTGAAACTGGCCACGAAAGCCACCTCATTACCCAGGGCGCATACAAAAAAAAAAAAAAGAAAGAAAGAAAAAAACAGCTGTGGTGTGTCAGTGGTATTTACATGTGTTCCCTGGGGGTTTCTTTAAAGGCAAACCCCATCATGGCATCTGTTGGAACTTAAGCACCATTTTTTTTCCCCCTTTAAAAAAAAAAAAAAGGAAAGATGATTCTGTTGTCTGGAAGACTTGAGAATCAGCCAAGGTGACCGCCTTCCACAGCCCAAGTGTCACTGCGACCAGTGTCGGAGGAGCAAGGGGGCGGCAGGAGACTTCCAGTCCTCCTCTCCTTCACCCCAGAAGCCCGCAAAAGTCCTGGGTTCCCGACCCAGGCTGCTGAAAACTCCCCGGGTGGGGTGGAAGAAGAGGAAGAGGAGGACGAAGAGGAAGAAGGAGGGAAGCAGGAATGGAAGGTAAAAACCCACATTCTTAATGTCAACACAAGGTTCTTTTTTTAAAAAAAAAAATGTGCAAAGTGGCAGAGTCTGTCCGGGATGGGTGAGAACCGTTCTTTTTTTTTTTTTTTTTTTTTTTCTTTTCCTTCTGTTGTTGCTGTTGTTTCTGTTTTTAGCAAGTCCGCGCGGCCTCCATCCGCTTGAGCAGGTGTTTCTGGCGGGCCTGCAGCTTCTCCTTGACCTGCAGTAGCCGGCTCTCCTCGGCCTGCAGGGCGAGCACGTAGTCGGTGGCCTTCTTGAGGATGACCACTTTGGCCGCCTTGTCGTTGCTCACCAGCTCGGGTACATGGTCCCTGAGGGTGAGGAAGCTGGACCGCAGGTCGTTGCGGCGCTGGCGCTCCAAGATGTTGTGGTTGCGGCGGCGCTCGCTGTCCTCCGAGTCAGAGTTGCGGGGGCTCAGATTCTTGGGCTTGGGCGGCGCGGAGGAGGAGGAGGCGGCGGCGGCTGCGCCCCCGCTCCTGGGGGGCCTGGGGGACACCTCGCTTCTCATCTTCTTCTGGGGCGGCGCGTCCTCGTTCTCCACGAAGGGAGACGGGGCCGCGTAGTTGTGCTGCTGGTGGATGGGGACGCAGCGTTTGAGGATCAGCTCGCCGCCGCTGGCCGGCTGGGTGCGGCTGGCACCCAAGGGTGCGAAGGGTGCAGCGGCGCTCTTGGGGCGCACGGTGATGGTGAAGGTGGTGACGGCCTTGCTGTGGGGGCTGGATGACGAGCGTCTCCTCTCCACCGTCACCACGTCGATTTCCTCCTCCTCGTCTTCCTCCTCATCCTCTTCATCGTCTGCGAGAGAAGCGGAGGAGAATTGAACCCTTATTTTATTTCTTCCTTAATTTATTAGAGACACACAGAAGTTGAGAAAAGGGGGACAGAGGCATCTGCGGCCCTGCTTCACCACTCGCCAAGCTTTGCCCCTGCAGGTGGGAAGCAGGGGCTTGAACCCGGGTCCTTGTGCACTGTGATGTGAGCACTTAAACAGCCTCCCGGCCTCTGGAATGGAACTGTCCTGCGCAGACTTACATGTTAACCTGAGGATCCCCTCACAGCCTGCCCTGGGCAGAGGGGCCATCACACACACACACACACACACACCCCACCCCGGGGATGGTCTCAAGTCGAGTCTAGGCCTGGGGATGCAGGAGTCTCTGAGGTCCCAGGTTCAATCCCCAGCACCACCAATCAGCCAGAGCTCAGCAGGGTTCTGGAGTGCGTGTCTCTCTCTCACACTATCTATCTCTCTGATAAAAATAATTTAAACAGTTAAGATCTATATACACTGACCGCCCCCTCCCCAAAGTCCCGGTGCAGCCAGATCCCCCATGCCCACCCCAGTTCACAGGGTGGCAGGTGGTACCAAGAGCAAGAACCTGGGTGTGGAGGCCAGGTCGATGCTTGACAGCAAAACAGCTGTGTGACCCTGGGCACCAACTCTGCCTTTCTAAGCCCCGGTCTCCGGCCATTTCATGGAGAAAGCACCAGGGTGGTCTAGACTGGGGCGATTATCAAGGCAGGTGGATCATGCAATGACAGCTTCCCACCCGCAGACCCCCACCACACTCGACACCTGACACACACACTACCTCTCTAGCCAAGAATCGACCTTCCGGGATTTTGCCCTAAGTGACTGAGAGAAGTCACTTGCCTTCCACCAGACCATTGGGTTCCTAGGAATGCAGCCCGGGTCCTAACAAAGACTAGGGCTTCATTACAAAGTTGTAATCCACAGCCCCACCCCCAGGTGGGAGCCCCCCTCTCTTCCCAATAAAGACAACAAGGGTCAAGCAGTAGGATCCAGCTGCCTCTTCCCCTTCTCTCACTTGCTACTAGGCGGGGAGAGAAGATTGTTTAAAATGCAAGCATGGAAAATCAAAACACATCTCCTGCTTGATCTGAAGGGGACCGGAAAGCTGAACAATTGCTGGATTTGTTCTAAAGCTGAAATGGGAGGCTGTTCCAGCAGTCTGTGGGTCCCTTTAAGCCCGTGTTTTGGTTTTCTGCCAAGAAGACAGCTGTTGGGAGGAAGTGCTCCCTCACCAAAGCTGTCAAGGCACCGACATTAAAGGGACAGTGAGCCCTTTCCAATGGGGGGGGGGGGCGCTTCCTTCCAGGACTCTTAAGAGGAATCTGTCCTCTTTAGGAAATTTAGGCCTTTTTTTTTTTTTTTTCCTTTCAATCAGGTTTACTGAAAGCAGTGATTTTTCAAATGCCTGTAGCCCCTAGCTCCACAGATCCGGTTATTCAAGCATTTGGGTTAAGTGTTTACCTGCGAAGGCCCAGGGGCAAGGCCCAGGGTGTCAACTCCCAGCCTCGGATTTCAGACACACCCACACAATAGGACTAATCCCTGAGTGCTCAGGGGTGAGGGTGGGGGTGGGGTCTCGGCTAAGGGCGCTGGGCCCCGCAGAAAATGCTATTCCGATCTCTCTCCAATTAGCCCTGGAATTCCACAGTAGACCAAACCCGACCCAGTTCTCCCCCGCACTCCGGAAAGGGGGCGGCTCCCTGGATGAGTGTGTACACAGCCTGCGGCGGGACCCGCAGGCGGACTGCGGGAGGGAGGGGCGCCGCACCCCCCAGGCCCGGTCACCCGCAGGCCTGCACACCGCCGCCTGCCGGCGGTTCACCAGAAGCGCAGAGCCCACCCCCCACCCAGGGAGGGAGTTCCAAGGACTGAGCTTCGGTGGGCTGGAGGAGGGGCGCAACCCCACCCCAACTTCCTGCGCCCTAAGACTGGGGTTTTGTCTCGGGGCGGGGGGGGGGGGAAGTCCCGCTTCTCGCCCGGGGGCCGGCGGCGGGTCCCTTGCAACCCCACTCAGGCTTCTGAGCGGCTGGCGACCCCCAAACACCCACCCGGATGGCAGCACCCAAGTTTGCTGACTGCAGGGTGGAGGCGGCTAGGCTGGTCCCCCGGGCAGAAGGGACCTCACAGTCCAGGTGAGCCGCTGCGACAGCCGCAGTGTCTTTCTTCTGCCTCCCTCCCCACCCCGCGCACACGCACAGTA
Organism: Erinaceus europaeus; assembly: GCF_950295315.1. Lineage (NCBI taxonomy): Eukaryota > Metazoa > Chordata > Mammalia > Eulipotyphla > Erinaceidae > Erinaceus > Erinaceus europaeus. The sequence continues at coordinate 5,791,815 of NC_080164.1, read as the reverse complement.
ACAAAAGGTGCGCGGACCCCCCAGGTCCCCAATTGCGAGCGCCCCCCACCCCCCAGCCCGAGCCTCGCTCGCAGCGTCCGTACCTGAGTCGCTCAGGGTGTCCTCTCCCGAGGTGCTGAGAGCCTTGTCGCCGGCGCGCTGGGAGGCGGCGCCCGGGGTGCGGGCCGGGGTCGGGGCGCTCGCCCCTTGGGGGGCCGCTGTGCCCACCCCGGGGGGCCCGGCCGGGGCGCTGGGCGCCGGCTCGCGCTTGGTGACCGGGAAGGGGAAGACCACCGCGGGGTCCACGCACTCGGCCGGCGGGGGCGCGAGCGGGGCTGGCAGGGCGGCGGGGGCGCGGCCCGCGGCAGGACTGGAGGCCCCCCCGGAGGAGGCGGGCGCGGGCGCGGCGGGGGGCTGCCCGCGGCCCAGCTGCAGCTTCTCGCTCACGGCTCGCTCCAGCTTCTCCCGGGCCGAGAAACCGCTCCACATACAGTCCTGCAGGATCACCGGGTTGGGGGTGAGACCGCCCAGGCCCCCCAGGCCGAAGGCGTCCTCGTCGGCCGGGCTGCCCCACAGGTCGGCCTCGGGCAGCAGCATCTCCGTGGTCCAGGAGGCGGTGTCCAGGACTTGCTCCTGGAAGGCGCGGCTGGGTGACAGAGGGGGGGTCGGCAGCAGCTCAAACTTCTTCCAGATGTCCTCCCCCGGGGGCGTGGAGTCAGGGCCCCCGAAGTAGAAGTCGTCCTCGTCGGGGTAGAAGCAGGGCTGCAGCGAGTCGAACTCGAGGTCGGGGTTCTTGTGCACCATCCCGGGCATGGTGGGCATGGTGGGCGCGGAGCGGCTCGGCATGGGCGCGCCTCCCCGCCGGCCAGCGAGCGCTCCTCGCCTCGCCTCGCCCTGCAGTTCGGGGGTGCTTCCTTCCCGCGAGGGTGGGGACAGGGGCCCCTGCGCCGACCTGCAGCCCTGCAAAGGACACGCGTACACACCACGAGAGGGTCGGTCAGCGAGCCCGAATAGGTGTGTGCATGGGGGGGCAGGAGGACAGGCAGCGGGGCGCCCCCCCCCGCTCCCCCCTGTGCACCCCGCTCCGCCCAGCGCTCCCAAAGGTGGTGGAAGTTGTGTCTTTCGCTCTCATCCCTCCCTGTCTCCTTTTGTGAACAAGCTGTCTCCGACAGGGATGGGAGGGGGCCGGCAGATGCGGAGTTGGGGTGGTGGTGGGGGGCGGGGGGCCGGGCTCCGGCAACTTTGCAAACTGCCGCTTCATTCACACAAGGCGCTGCCCGCGGGCGGGCTGCAGAACTCCAGCTCGCCCCCCTCCCTCCATGCTCTGAGGTGGGGCGTGCTGCTCTAAGCCAGCCAGGGGCCCCTGCAAGGAAAGGGAGGACCCTGCAGCACCCCCCCCCCCGCGCTTCCCCACTCGTCAAATTGTAACCTTGGGAGTGCAAAGGCGAGCGGGGGGTGTGTGTGTGGGGGGGGGGGGGAAGTAGCAAAGTTTGCACCCAGGAAAGCCGCAGACCCAGCCCTGGAGACGCAACAACCCGCCCCCGGAATGCACAAGCCTGCCCCCACCCCCTCCAGCCCCCCGAGTCTCCGCAGAGACGCCCCATGGCATTTGCCCGCTGCAAGGAGGGTGCTGGCAGCCGCTGCTGCTCTGACCCCACCCCTGCACTCCCAGACCCCCAACAATGTCCTTGCCCTGCGAGGCGAGTCTGCGCCCCCGTTCCGGGGAGCTTGTTGGGGGGCGCCGGGAAGAGCCGCCGTGACCCAGATTGCTGGGCGGCCGCCTCGCCCTGCCTGCGCCCCCGGCTCTCCTCCTTCCGGGGGGCACCCTGGGAGACTCACCCCGGCTTCGGGGAGGGGGACGCCCGGGCTCCGGGGTGTTGTGGAGGAGGGCGATGGAGCCATTCCCAGCTCCACGACAAGGGCCGGCAGAGACCCGGGGCGGGTCTCTCTTCCAGCCGGGGGCTTTGGGGACTGCAGCTGGGAAAGCCCTCCGGCCCCCTCCCCCGCAGATGGTTTTGTTTGGGAAGCAGACAGCAGCGGTCCCCCAGCCCCCGGCAGATGGGGCGCCCCGGGCTCGCCCGCTGTGCACCCGGGGTCCTTACCTCCCGCCCGGCGCCGGGGGTCCGGAGGCCACTGCGCGCCGGGGGTCTCGGGGCGGCCGGGGAGGAGGGGTGGTCCTCGGGGGGCGCCCGGCTCGCGCTCGCTCGGCTGCAGCCCCGCTCCCGCTCCCAGGAGCCCCCCGCATCCACCCGGCGCGTCCAGACAGATGACTGTCACTGCTGCGCTTTGAAGCTCGGGGATATTATTAACCGAGAGCCTGACACACCCGGGGGGCGGGGAGAGGGGCTGCGGCACCGCGGAGGGGGAGGGGCGGGGCGGGGCGAGCGGCGCGGATGGGCCCGCCCCCTCATTACCATAAACCAGGGCGGGGCCTCTGCTTTCGCGCCAAAAGCCACTTGCTTTTCTTCTGTGCAGAGAGGAGGCTGCAGAGCCCGAGGTGGGGGCCCCCCCACACCCCCCAGCCCTGCAGACCCCCGGCTGGCAACCGCAGCCCCCGCCACCCTTCCGAGCACCGCCGGCCCGGGGAGGGGTTGGGGGGTGGGGACATCTTGATCTCCCAATAGAAACCTTAGGGGAGAAGGGGGGGGGCTCTGGCGGGGTGCCGTTGGGAGGTTGGGAGGCCAGACCCAGCTGCCCGAGCCTGTAACAGGGTGACCACCCGCCTCCCAGGAGGCTGGCTAGAAACAGGGGTGCCACCCAGAGAGCGAGAGAGAGAGAGCGCGGGGTGGGTGCCTAGATTGGGCATCGGGAGCAGAGGGGCGCCCCCCTGGTTTGGAAATAAGTAATAACCGCGGGCTTTGAGGGTGGCGCCGCGGTGGTTTCTTCGGCCGAAAGCGACACCTCGCGGAGACCGAGCAGAAAGCGGGGTGGTGCGGCCGGGGCTGGGGCCACCCTGCAGCCGCGCGGGGCTGGGGCGGGGGGCGCGCGGGGCCAGCACCCCGGCCGCTGCGAGGAGACCTTCCTGGCGTGGGAGCTGGGGCTCAAACCTGGATACCTGGCCTCGGCTAAAATAAAATTCAAAAGATCCTTGCAAGAGGGGTTGGGGGGGGGGGCTGCTGGGCCAGCCTGTATCTCGGCTTCCTCCACTGGGACTGGGATTAGGAAATGGTGTTGCCCACGCAGCGTTATTTGCTGCAAGAAAAAATAAATAAATAAAATCCGCTCTGGGAGCGCTTCCTCTATTACTGTTATTCCCAGATCCTGACACGACCTGTTATTATCCAGATCTTCCGGGGGAAGTTACCCCCCACCTCGCCCCCCAAATCCGACCTCAGTGACTGACTCCCTCACACACACACACACACCCCCATCGGGCGAGCTGACATGTGTGACTGCTGGGGGAAGGGGTGAGTACACAATATTAGCCCCACACACACACACGCACACACCCCCAAACAACCCAGCGAATGAACCCCCAGACCCTCGGAGGCTGCCACCTTAAGACCAAATACACAACCTGCTTGGGTCTGGCCTTGAAAAGCATTCCAAGGATTGTTGGGGGGAGGGGAGCCCGCCCCATGCCCCATCCCCCACCCCCCCACCCCCATCGGGGTGGGAAAGCTTCTTCACCCCCCCCCCCCCCCGCCCCAACTGGAAATGCTACCCATCCCGCTTTTCACCTCGGCTTTCAAGACAGTCACGGATGATCTTCCCGGGGGTCAGGGGGCAGCCTGTCAAATGCGCGCGGATTAGCATTTGTGAACACTCCCGCCGACCCGCGGATTCCCAGGGATCTGGGAAGCGGCCCATGAATTGGCGCTGAGCGGCCCTTCCAAACACCTTTCTTATTATTATATCCCTCCCTGGTGGAAAGCGCCTCACCTATGCAAAAGCGCTTGACACCCCACCCCACTTCTGCTCCCCCCTCCGGCCCTGACTCAGGAGGCTTAGTCAAGCCCCCTTCCCAGCTTCCTGAATTTTCTTTGGGAGTACTTAACCCTCCTTTGTAATTATACAGCTGCCGAGGAGTATGTGTTTAATGCCTTCTTCTTTCCCTGTGGCCCTGTGGAGAAGCTGGCTGGCTGTCTCTCTCACTAGATCTGAGAGTTTCTGGAGAACAACAACAAAGACTGTCTGCTTTGCTCAGGAGGTATCTTCCAGCAAAACAAGGGCGCTTGGCAACAATACATAGTCCACAATGTGATTCAAGGCAGAGATGCCCGGGTGAATCTTAAGGCATCCAGTTCCTCCCAGATAGTTTCTAGTGATCAGCCAGCCACACAGAGAGAAGGAAATGAGTGTCATTCAAGAACCTTCTTCAATCCTCCGCCACCTCACCCACCCACAGCGGCAGCTCCAGAAAGAATACCAATGCCTGCCCGGTCCTTTCACCAAAATGGCAGGTCAACGGATGCCTTTGGCTGTTTGGCCATCCTCCCTCTGTCTTCCCTCCTCCTGACTCTGCCCCCTCACACTTGTCCTTTGTCAAGAATAAAGTGTAGCAGGAAAGGAGGAACTCCGAGAGAGACACATGGTTACTCTGTGCAAAGCTAATCGTGCGTCCTTCCTGGATCTCAATCTCTAATCTCCTTTTCACCCAAGCCAGTAATTACTAACAAGTCTGAATTTGCAAGTTAACAGAACGATAAAATTCACCAAGTGTTTATTGGGACCCTCCTCTTGCAGATGGGGATGGAAGGAATCTTGCTCCTGCTCTTACCTTGCCTTGCTCCTGGGCTCCGGAAAGATTCCTCTGGGGGAAAGAAAAAAAAAACTGACTTTGTGGGTGCACAGCAAATAAATTTTGGGGTTTGTTTTTGCACCCTCCTGTCACCCAGATTCAGAGCAGAGGCAAGCAAACTCCAGCTGCTAAAAGCTTGTCAATGATAGAAGAAGATGGACAGAATCTAGCTTAAAAATTAGGAAAAATTTTTTTAAAAAGGTGAATATTCTAGTTTCAAATCTTTTCTTTGTTTAGAACAAAGCAAACCCACCTTCACAATGTCTAGACACCCTGACTTACAGATCTAGCAGGAATGTCACAACTTCTCTTAGGAACTTCCCTGGATCCCATCCCCCCACACACACACACAACACATACACTTTTGTTGTTGTTGTTAAGTAATTTTCAAAGTTCTGACTTTTCCTCTGGAGTAGAATAAAGCTGTCTCCCTCGACCACCCAACTGCAAGTCAATAAATGCTTGAACTGAAGACTGCTCATGAAGAAAAATGCAGACCTGTAAGAATATCAGGAGGAAAAGTCAGTCCAGCTTTCCAAGACACAGCACCACTGCTGATGACATGGAAATACAAGCTTCCGGTGAAAGCAGATGCTAGACAGCGTCAAAGAGAAAAGTTGTCTCTCAGAGGAGAGACGTCTACCTTGTGGATACTCATAATCCCTACACTTGGAACAGAAAAAAACAGATCCATAGGTAGTTCACTGAACAGGAAGTGCCAAGTATTCTTTAACAGGAAAAGATTTCACTAGTAATCAGGGGAATGCAAATTCAGCCTCTAGGAGATGAACGTTTGAGGGGGGGGGGGTCTAGCAGATTGGGAAAGTCCCCAGCCCAGAGTCAGAGCCAGCCCACTCCCCCCAGTCCATCCTGTGAGACAGAATAGAACAGATACACAAATTATACCAGCAAGGTGGATGGATCTGTCTCCGCATGGTTCCTAACAGCAAAAATATTGTCAACAGTCTAAAGGGAGCGTGAGAGAGGAACGGTTGAATGTATCCCCCAACAGTGATGGAATAATGTGTAGTCACTAAAAAGAATGTGTCAAGTCTATGGGTGGTGACTTGGAAAATGCCCAAGTGTCTGAAGGGAAATAACAGAGCGTGTAGGTGCTTGTGTGCGGTATTTGGGCTATTTGCAGACTTTGCCTTAGCTCCCTGCACACACCAGTCCTGCAGCCTTCACCTGGAGCTCAGAGTCGGCGGAGATAGTTCCTTCTGCAATTTTTTTTAACCAGTGGGATCATAAGTTTAGTATTTATTTATTTATTTTTTTTGCTAACCCCTCCCCCCTAATACTTTTGTTGTTTGCTGATCCTTTGGGGGGGGTGGGCAGTGATTAGTAAAACATTCTTCTGTGAAGCCTAACATCACACTCAAAAAAGTTCCTTTATTTAAAAGTTCTGGTGGGGAAGCTAGACTGGTTGAGTTTCTGGACTAGAACTGAACTTAACTGAATCATCTGAAAGCAGATCCAAAGAGAGCAGGATGGGACTAGAATGGACCCTGGTTTATTAGAATTAGAATAAGTCAATCAAAGCCGTTTAAAGCATAGGACATCAACTCTGCCCCAGCAAGATACACACACATCTATACAGACATCTACAGATAGATGGATCTTTTTTTTTTTTTTTAACATCTGAAGCAGATGGGAAATTTGAGATCCAACCCAACATTGAGAATGTTTGTGGGATGGGGAGTTTTATTAGTAGTGGCACAATTGTGTTAAAAAAAAAAGGTGTCCTCATTCATTGCCAGTGATTTTAAAAATAATAATTTTTAATGAGAGAGATACAGAGAGAGAGAGAGAAGACCCCTGCTTAGCTCTGGCTTCTGCTGGTGCTGAACCTTACAGACTCAGTCATGAAAGTCGTTTGCAGAACCACTATGCTGTTACCCTGACCCAATTGCCCGGAACTTGATGACAGGTTTGGAGAATGAGAAATATCCGAGGGGTTCTACCTTTCCCTCCAAGACTGTGATTTCCTGTACGTTCAAGTCCCGCCCATCCCACCCCCATCCCTATCCACAGGGAACCATCTCTGGTTCCCAGTGCCTCACAGACTTTGGGGCCAGGACGAAGGTGTGGGAAGGGCACTGAAATACTGTATATATTTCCCAGGTGCACTCTGCGGGGAAGGTGTGATTATTGCTGTAGAATGAAACTTCATACATGTTATCTTACCTTCTTTTTTTTAAAAATTAGTGATTAAATAATGATTAGCAAGATTGTAGGATAGAAGGAGTACAATCCCATAGGATTCCCACCACCAGAGTTCTGTACCCCATCCCCTCCATTGGAAACTTCCTTATCCTTCATCCCTCTGGGGGTATGGACCAAAATTCCTCATGGGGTGCAGAAGGTGGGAGGTGTTATCTTATTTTCTTGGGGCCAAAAAATTCAGACAGGAAAGTTGGCCAAAGACACAGGGTTTTTTTTTTTTGTTTTTTGTTTTCAAGACCTCCTGGGAGGGGCTGGGGGATTAGGGTTGGGAAGGGTCCAAGGTGCTAAATTGTCCTCTTTTGACCTCAGACTTGAATTTGTCCGGTGCACCAGAAGAGTTTGCAGAGAGGGGGACCCACTCAGCAGCGGCCTGTAGTCTGAGGTGGGAACTTTTTCTTTCTGCCAAGGGTCATGCGGATATTTATAAAGTCATCTGAGTGTCATATGAAACCATCAGCTGAAAAACCAGCACAACGTCATGATGAAAAAAGTTCCTAGACACAGTGAATTGTGTCTTCCTCCTGCGACGGTCTTGGCAAGACCAGGTGACTCTGAGGGCCTTCTAGGATTGGAAGGCTGACCCCACAAGACAAAAAGAGAAACAGGCTGGGGGTGTGGATCCACCTGCCAACACCCAGGTCTGGTAGAGAAGCAGTGACAGAAGCCAGAATTCCCACCTTCTGCTCCCCATAAAGAATTTTGATCCGTACTCTCAGTAGGGGAGAAATGACAGGGAGAAGCTAACTGGAGACCTCTGAACTCCAACCCCATGAGGACCCGGAGAGAGAAGAGGAAAAAGGGAGGGACATTTGGATGTAGTCATAGGTGGAGGTGTGACTTGGAAAGGAAGAGAAGATGGGACATTTAAAAAATGGGCAAATATATACAAATACAGACAGATAGTTGTAGAAATAACAGTCAACCCATATCTGCAACCTGCTGTCACTTCCAATGGAAGGAATGGGGATTCAGGACTATGGTGGTGGGAATAGTGTGGAATTGTACCCCTGTTACTGGTAATTTTGTGAATCGATATTAAATCACTGATTAGAGGGCTAGACACCCCCACCCCTGCTATAAAGAATTCCAACTTCAGGTCTTGCCTTCTAAGCCTCTTGGCACCACCACCTTTTAGAAGGAATAGAACTTTGTTTTTTTTAATATTTATTTATTTTCACTTTCGTTGCCTTTGTTGTTGTTGTTTTATTGCTGTTGGAGTTATTGATGTCGTAGTTGTTGGATAGGACAGAGAGAAATGGAGAGAGGAGGGGAAGACAGAGAGGGGGAGAGAAAGATAGACACCTGCAGGCCTGCTTCACCACCTGTGAAGGGACTCCCCTGCAGGTGGGAGCCGGGGGCTTGAACCTGGATCCTTACATCGGTCCTTGCGCTTTGAGACACGTGTGCTTAACCCGCTGTGCTACCGCCCGACTCCCAGGAACAGAACTTTCTATTCCCATCTTCTTCTTCTTCTGTGACTACGTGTGTGTGTGTGTGTGTGTGTGTGTGTGTGTGTGTGTGTGTGTGTGTGTGTGTCTCCATCCAGAATTCCTGTGCTGGGGTTTTCAAATCTTCTCTTGGGATGGTTACATAACAGATGGCTGACCTCACTTATAGATTCTTACTAAATCCAATTTCCTTCTAAGCTCTGGGACACTCCCTGTAGCCCTCAGGGGTGCCCTGGCCCAACTGAGTATCTGCCTGGGACCCCTTTCCAGCTCCCTTTTTGTGTTTAAATAGTGATCTGTGATAAGCCCCAATCTGTCCGTTTCCAGAAGTGGCTACCTCTGGTCTAGAAAGTCTTCTTCCTTTCTGCTTACTCAAATCCTTTCCTCAAAGATTAACTGGACACTCTCCAGGGAGGAATGCAGGCCTTCCTTTCTCAATCCCACCCCTCAGACCACCACTAATCCTTCACTGTGGGCCACCAGCTCTGTAATCCAGCAGGCAGGCGTCTTTATCCGGGTGTGTCTGTGTGTGTCCTGAGAACAGCAGCCTCTCCTCTCACCTCCAGGAAGCCTCTCCACCTGGCCTTTGTGCCTTTCACATGGTCCTCTAGGGAGTGGTGATGGGGCCTGACCCTGAAGTCTCAAGGGCCAGTCAACTCTGCCTCTTGGGCACTGCAGACTGCCTCTCTTAGTCTCATCTTTCTTTCCTTTCTTTTCTTTTCTCTCTCATTTTGGTCTCTCTTTCTGTCTCTTCCCCCTCCTTCTCCTCCTCCTCTTCTTCTTTCTTAAGGCAGACACGCACAAAAAGAGTTGAAAGAGACCACAGCACTTCCTTCACTGCAGTGGGGGCCAGACTTGAGCCTGGGTCCTCCACCTAGCAAATCTTATCAGCTATCTTACCAGCCTCCCTCCCTCCCTCCCTCCCTCCCTCCCTCCCTTCTTTCCTTCCTTCCCTCCCCCTTCCTTTTTCTTTCTTTTTTTCTTCCTTCCTTCCTTTCTTTCTTTCACCAAGGCTCTACCACCTCAGGCTACCTTCAGGTAGAGAGACAGAGGAACAAAGATAGAGTAGGAAGGACACCACAACATTGACGTTTCCCCCCGACAAGGAGGGGCCGGGCTACAACCTGAGCTGTGTGCACATGACCAGCAGGAACACTACCAGGAGAGCAATTTTGTTGTCAGAGTCTTGAATCATTTGTGGTCTGCTGAACCCCGTGAGGACTAGCAGGGTTGCTTCTGTCAGGCTCTGCAGTAAAGGTTACTCAACCTACCTTCAGGAGACCAGCGAGCCCAACATCCACTGCGCCAGCCTTTGGGGTCCCAGTGCAGCCTTCTGCTGTCATGGGAACTGGTCAGTAATCCTTTTCCCCATGAGCACCTCTCTTGGGCTGGCCCTTTTGCCTCTTCTTGGCTTGTTCATGATTCAGCTGATTTCAGATTTGGAAGAAGACATCAGAAAGTCAATTCCTATGAGTGTCATACTTGGGCCCATGAGACAGCATGGTGTCTGCAGTGCCCAAGAGGCAGAGTTGACTGGCCCTTGAGACTTCAGGGTCAGGCCCCATCACCACTCCCTAGAGGACCATGTGAAAGGCACAAAGGCCAGGTGGAGAGGCTTCCTGGAGGTGAGAGGAGAGGCTGCTGTTCTCAGGACACACACAGACACACCCGGATAAAGACGCCTGCCTGCTGGATTACAGAGCTGGTGGCCCACAGTGAAGGATTAGTGGTGGTCTGAGGGGTGGGATTGAGAAAGGAAGGCCTGCATTCCTCCCTGGAGAGTGTCCAGTTAATCTTTGAGGAAAGGATTTGAGTAAGCAGAAAGGAAGAAGACTTTCTAGACCAGAGGTAGCCACTTCTGGAAACGGACAGATTGGGGCTTATCACAGATCACTATTTAAACACAAAAAGGGAGCTGGAAAGGGGTCCCAGGCAGATACTCAGTTGGGCCAGGGCACCCCTGAGGGCTACAGGGAGTGTCCCAGAGCTTAGAAGGAAATTGGATTTAGTAAGAATCTATAAGTGAGGTCAGCCATCTGTTATGTAACCATCCCAAGAGAAGATTTGAAAACCCCAGCACAGGAATTCTGGATGGAGACACACACACACACACACACACACACACACACACACACACACACGTAGTCACAGAAGAAGAAGAAGATGGGAATAGAAAGTTCTGTTCCTGGGAGTCGGGCGGTAGCACGGCGGGTTAAGCACATGTGTCTCAAAGCGCAAGGACCGATGTAAGCATGCTCACATATTGTGAGTTCAGTCCCTAGCTCTGCCTATGCCAGAGTGATGCTCTGGTCCAATCTCTATCTCTTCATCATTATTAAACAAATTAACATTAAGAAAAATACTCTGGGTAAGAGAAGGACTGGGGAGGGTATTGGGGTCTTGGGGTGCAGGGTGGTAGAAAAGGTCCCAAGTTGGGGGTGAGCGTGAGTGTTCTCTGGACACCTGTCACAGGGAGCTGAGAAACTGTGGGCATGCTTAGCAACACTAGTGGAAGCCACTGTCTGCTGAATAAAATGAAGAAAGGGAGAGATTGCATTAAAATCAGAATTGCCGCACTGACCCAGAGGGGAGAGAGAACTTCAAGTCCAGATTTGTGAGTCATTCACTGAAGAATCTTCAGTTCTCTCCACCTCAGCTCCTGGGTTTATAAAGTGAAGACAGGACTCCCGCTTTTTGTCCCACCAGGAGGAGGCAACGTCTGGGGAGCAGTGGGCTTCAATCCAGAAACCAAGCCTAAGGTCTGTTCCGCATTCTTTCTGTTTCTTAGACAAGTTCACTTCCATCTGTCTTGGGTTTCTCATCTACAAGAAAGGATACTAACTCAACCTTCTCACCACAGTGCAGCGGAGCAGAGACCAGAATGGAAGGAGGGCCATATCTGTCACTCTGCTTTCTGCCATGAACATCAGGAAGCCAAGAAGGGAAAGGGCTTGATTCTGTTCTAGCAAGTGCTGGGTGTGGGGTGTGTGTGTGTGTTGGGGCGGTGGTTTGCCAAAACCTTTACACACACAGGATTCTGCACAGAGCCGCTGAACAGAGCTGCTGTCTGGGATCGGCACTGTAGGACTGTCCGACAGCCCTCTTGATAGTCATGTTCCTGGTAAATGGTGACGAATCCAAAAACCTGTCAAAGGGACAGATGGCATTCTTAGCACAGAAAGGAAACCAATTAGAAGTTATAATACAGGAGCAGAAACAGCAACTTGCAAATGCTAAGAAATTGTTTCAGTGTTGAAGAAGGTCTCTTTCTGTTTGGGCAGTGTCCACAGAGCCTGAGAAACCTTCCAGACCTTTCTAGCCTCCTTTATTTCCGACTTTGGTTCCTAACTGAAACTGTGGAACAGATGCTGACAGTTCACCACATGCCTTCCGTACAATGGCAGAATGCTTCTGTGCAGCTGGGAAAGGGGCACAGGACCCTGGGCTCTAGGAAACAGTACCACAGGGCCGGGCGGTGGTGCACCTGGTTAAGCGCACATGTTACAGTGCACAGGGACCCAAGTTCAAGCCCCTGGTCCCCACGTGCAGGGTGAAAGATTTGCCAGTGGTGGAGTGGGGCTGCAGGTGTCTCTCTGTCTCTTTCTCTCTCTCCGTTGTCTTTCCTTCCTCTCTCAATTGCAAAACGTGGGTTTTCTTTATTTTTTGAGACACAGAGATAGATATAGAGATGATAGATAGATAGGTAGATAAATAGACAGACAGACAGACAGACAGACAGATAGATAGAGTGGTCTGAGAGGTGGCGCAGTGGATAAAGCACTAGACTCTCAAGCATGAGGTCCAGAGTTTGATCCCCTGCAGCACATGGACCAGTGTGATGTCTGGTTCTTTCTCTCTCTCCTTCTACCTTTCTAATAAATAAATAATCTTAAAGAGGCTGGGTGGTGGAGCACCTGGTTGGACGCACATGTTACAATGTGCAAGGGCCCGGGTTCGAGCCCCTGGTCCCATCTGCCGGGGGAAAGCTTTGCAAGTGGTGGAGCAATGCTGAAGGCGTCTTTGTCTCTCTCCCTTTCTATCTCCTCCTACCCTCTTGATTTATGGCTGTCTCTCCCTAATAAAGAAAGATAATAACAATAATTTAAATAAATAAAAACAATACTTCTCTTGCAGTTTAGCAAGACTTAAATACAGCTTAAACTTCTGCTCTGAGTGTGCTTTCAGGCCAGTGGGTGGTAGCTACGTCCCAGAGAAGTTTAAATTCATTAACCATCTGCCAAGAGAGATTGGGGAAGAGTCTTCACCTCACCCAGGGGCAGTGCCACATTCTCCACCAACTTAAAAAGGCGAAGTGACTGGACAAGAATCTGGAGTCTGTGCAGGAGATGTGAGCAGGCAGGATGGGCCAGGTGATGCTTCAGAAACGAAGCCCCAGACGTCAGTGGCACACATTAAGGATTTACTTTTGGGGAGTCAGGAGGTAGTGCAGCGGGTTAAGCGCACATGGTGCAAAGCACAAAGACCAGCATAAGGATCCTGGTTTGAGTCCAGGCTCCCCACCTGCAGGGGAGTCACTTCACAGGCGGTGAAGCTGGTCTGCAGGTGTCTGTCTTTCTCTCCCTCTCTGTCTTCCCCTCCTCTCTCCATTTCTCACTGTCCTATCCAACAATGACATCAATAATAACTACAACAATAAAACAAGGGCAACAAAAGGGAATAAATAAATATGGTTTTTAAAGGATTTATTTTTTGTTCTTTTTCCACACTCTGAGGGCCCAGTTAGTCGCAGTGCAGGCCCCTGGGAGGGAGAGGAACATGTGGAAAGATTCCTTGGCACCAGGCTTCTGGGTCTGAATAACCCACCAAATCTCCAGACACCAGTGAGAAGCCCCTAGTGTGGCCCACACAGACAGCGCAGGGCTCCCTGCCCTCAACAGAGCCTGGTGGGGCCCTGTAGCTGTCTCCTGCGAGGAAAGGTCTACTGGCATCCTCCCTATAGCCTGTCACCGGACATCCATCTGGATGACATTACCCAGTGCCACCTCACTCCATTGAAGCCCAAGGTCAGCCCAGAGGCTGTGGGGTGTCCACTGAAGCCCCCACCAGTCAAGGTTTGTTCATTCTCTGAGTGTGGGGGCCAGTGGGTCCTCCTCATCCGTCCTCACAGAGGTCCCAGTATCTACCAGGAAGCCCACCTCTGACCCAATCCATTCTATCTATCTATCTATCTATCTATCTATCTATCTATCTATCTATCTATCTATCTATCTAATCTATCTACCTATCTATCTGCCTGTCTATCTATCTGCCTATCTATCTACCTATCTATCTATCTACCTATCTATCTACCTACCTATCTACCTATCTATCTATATCCACCTATCATCTATCTATCTATCTATCTATCTACCTACCTATCTACCTATCTATCTATCTATCTACCTATCTATCTATCTACCTATCTATCTACCTACCTATCTATCTACCTATCTATCTACCTATCTATCTATCTATATCCACCTATCATCTATCTATCTACCTATCTATCTACCTACCTATCTATCTACCTATCTATCTATCTATCTACCTATCTATCTATCTATCTATCTATCTACCTATCTACCTATCTATATCCACCTATCATCTATCTACCTATCTATCTACCTATTATCCATCTATCATCTGTCTATCTACCTATCTATCTACCTACCTATCTATCTATTATCCATCTATCATCTATTACCTACCTATCTATCTACCTATCATCTATCTATCTATTATCCATCTATAATCTATCTATCATCTATCTATTATCCATCTATCTATCTACCTATCTATCATCTATCTACCTATCATCTATCATCTACCTATTTTTTAAAGATTATTTATTTATTTAAATTATTGTTATTATCTTTCTTTATTGGGGAGAGACAGCCATAAATCAAGAGGGTAGGAGGAGACAGAAAGGGAGAGAGACAAAGACGCCTTCAGCATTGCTCCACCACTTGCAAAGCTTTCCTCTGGCAGATGGGACCAGGGGCTCGAACCCGGGCCCTTGCACATTGTAACATGTGCGTCCAACCAGGTGCTCCACCACCCGGCCTCTTTAAGATTATTTATTTATTTATTAATTAGAAAGGTAGAAGGAGAGAGAGAAAGAACCAGACATCACACTGGTCCATGTGCTGCAGGGGATCAAACTCTGGACCTCATGCTTGAGAGTCTAGTGCTTTATCCACTGCGCCACCTCTCAGACCACTCTATCTATATATCTGTCTGTCTGTCTGTCTGTCTGTCTGTCTATCTACCTCTCTATCATCTCTATATCTATCTCTGTGTTTCAAAAAATAAATCAATAAAACCCACATCTTGCAAGTACAAGACTCCAAGTTCAACACCAAGTTTGGTCCCTGGCACTGGCTATGTCAGTGCGATGCTCTCTGTCTGTCTTTCAGAGGAAGATGTCTTTTCCAAAAGCAGTAGGTGGGGCAGCTGCCTTCCAGGAAGAGGTGATCTGCTCAGGCAGACAGGAGCCTGGAAGCCACCCAGGATGCCTCCAGCCCCTCAGTGACTTCTGAGACAGGGTGCACAGAGCCCACCTGCTCCCAGAACATCTTACCAGGGAGGCTCCCAGCATAGCTGTCCTGCAAAATTAAGAATTAGCCTCAGCGCGGCACAAAACACAAGGTCCGGGGCCAGGCAGTGACACACAAGTTACCTTGCTTGGAGATCAGGGTTCAAGGCCCCCAGTCCCCATAGAGAAATTGCCTCCAGGTGCTGTGGATTGTAGTGCCAGCAGCAAGCCCCTAGTGGTAACCCTGGAGGGGAAAAATATGACTAAATTTACAAGTGAATTAGAAGAGAAAAGAAAGACTCAGGCACCGCTCTGGCACACATTTCTGGGGACCAAACTGTGGAGCTTATGCTTGAAAGTCCAGTGCTCCAATCACTGCACCACCTCCCAGCCTGCTTCATTCATTCATTCATTTTTTTTTTATGAGAAAAAGACCAGCTCCTCAGTCAGCTCTGGAATGTGTGCTGCGAGAATCAGCCTCAGGACCTCACGCATATCCCTCCCTCTGCCAGTTGAGTCCCTTCCGCAGCCAGCAACAGGTTTGAAAACAAAGACACAGTAGAATCTGTACACTTCCCCAAGGAGGGAGGCCCATCCATCCGCACCAGTGAACAGGGTCCCCCCGAGGGCACTCTGTGCTCTGTGAATTACCTCTTCTAGGTGAACCGGTTCACTAGCCAGCCTGACGGGGACTCCTCAGACATGTCTCCCACCCTGCCAGGCTGCCCATGGAACCCGTTATAGACCTCCTAAGGGCTTGTGGCAGCAGAAGGAGGGTTGCTTAGTGGTTCTGTTTGTTTCTCTGTCCACAAGAATTCATTCCTCCCAGCCATCTTCAGACTGGAGTCACACAAGAGGTAGAGAAGTGGCTAGAGCACTGGACTCTCAAGCATGAGGTCCTGAGTTCAATCCCAGGCATCGTATGTGCCAGAATGTAACTCAGGTTCTCTCTCTCTCTCTGTGTCTGTCTCTCTCTCTCTCTCTTTCTCTCCCCCTCCATACAGAGGCCAGGTAGTGGCACACCTGGTTAAGCACATGCATTATGGTGCACAAGGACCCAGGTTCAAGCCCCTGTTCCCCACCTGCGGGGGGGAAGCTTCACGAGTGGTGAAGCAGGGCTGCAGGTGTCTCTCTGTTTCTTTCCCTCTCTATCGCTCTTTCTCTCAGTTTCTCTCTATTTCTCTCTCAGTTTCTCTCTGTCTCTATCCAATATAAATAAACATGAAATAAAATACTAAAAAAAAAATGACAGATTGGAAATGAACTCTTGTCTACATTGCTTTGGGAAATGAAATTGACAAGTGACAAGTGACAGGAGGATGTGACTGGGACGTCTCCCCCAAGACAACATCAGAGAGACAATAAGAGACAGGGACTGGGCACTGTTTGTAAAATCCTGAGCGGACTCACAGAATTCAGCAAGAAACCAGAAGCATCAGACCTACCGCGCGTTCGTGCACGCACACACACACACACACTCACACATGAGCGCACATACAGGCACACACACGTGAACACACACGCACACACAGGAATCTTCTCAACATTATACTCTGCACTTTTGTTTCTTATCCCAACTAAGGATTGATGGATCAGACGGACTTACAGACCCATAGGAGATCTTCAGTGCCCCCTCTGCTTGTAAAGTCCAGGTGTGCCCTGCAGCTGTGGTGCTGGGCGATGAGGCTGGTGTGTTTCCGAAGGTTAGCCTTCTCAAGGCCATCCATGGTTTGGGCCTCATTAATTTTCCTGAAGAACATCTGACATGTTAAGAGAAGTAGCAATTAGAACCGAGGGGTGGTGTGATCAGCATCTCAAATATTTAAACAACGCGATTATGTAATATCTATCAACAGAGTTGGGAACAAGAAAGGAAGTAGACTGGAAGGGAAGAATAAGTATTGCTGCAGGGTTTGGGGTGGGGGAAGGCAGTCTCTTCTCCCATGCCTCCCAGATCTTCAAGGGACCAGCGAGGCAGACAAGCTTTTGCGAAGCTCTCCTGCCAGGGCCCCACACCGTGGCTACTGGGGGCTGATGCATGCCCTCCAGTAGTCTGCATCGATTAAAATCACACAAAGGATTTTCTGTGTTGTTCCTTAAAGTCTGTCTGTGTGGGGTCCTTCCAATTAGCCCCAAGCTTGGGGGCTGAAGTGTGTGTGTGTGTGTGTGTGTGTGTGTGTGTGTGTGTGTGTGTGTGCCCACCCACGCACTCAAGTCACCCCAGGACAGATTCATGGAGGGCCTACTATGTGCATGTAGAACCTTCCAGAACTCTGGAAAAAAGCTCTGGAACCCTGTTTCACTCATGTAGTCAACTCCTGCAGGCGTTGCCTCCTGGAAGCCCCCCGGAGACTCACAGTCTCTGTGTCCCACGCTGAGCTCCGAAAGCTTCCCCTTGGACCTACCCTTTCTGCTGATGCCACCACCTGTTGCCCAGACCAGGAATCTCCCATCGGGGCTCACCCCCCTTCCTGCCCTGTGCTTCTAGGCATTGACCATATTTTGCTATTTCTGCCTCCATACAGACATTCTCAAAAGTCAGCAGAAAGTCCACGGCCACGCCAGATAACAGCATCATTCCTCCAAACTTCCCTCTGCCCCTCTGTCCATGCCATTTAGCCTTCCTCCAGAGCTCCTGGTCCTTTTCCAAGGTGCAGAAATCAAATAGCTGAGGTCTGGCTCAGCAGGACCAGGGGCAGCTGGTTCTAGTAAAAGGTGGGACTTGTTGAGTTGGTAAAACCACCCGTTGCTCTGTGATCAGCACCTCAGGAATCTTCTCAACATTATACTCTGCACTTTTGTGATCAGATTATGCATTCATTACTCTTGGCCCGGGAGAATGTCTTTCTTGGGGCCAGTGGTGGCACTTGCAGTTGAGCACAAGTTATCATGCACAGGGACCCAGGTTCAAGCCCCCAGACCCCATCCCACCCAGCCCTGCAGAAAAGAGGCTACACTAGCAGGAATGTCTCTTTGTTTCTCTCCCTCTCTATCTTTCCCTTCTCTGTCAATTTCTTTCTGTTTTATCAACTAAAAAAAAAATTAAAAAAAAAAACAATTTTAAAAAGAATGTCCTGGGATTCGGCTGGTAGCGCAGTGGGTTAAGCACACATGGCACAAAGCACAAGGATCCCGGTTCGAGCCCCCGGCTCCCCACCTGCAGGGGTGTCGCTTCACAGGCAGTGAAGCAGGTCTGCAGGTGTCTGTCTTTCTCTCCCACTTTCTGTCTTCCCCTCCTCTCTCCATTTCTCTCTGTCCTATCCAACAATGACATCAACAACAGCAATAATAACTACAATGATAAAACAACAAGGGCAACAAAAAGGAAAATAAATAAATATAAAATAAAGTTTTTTTAAAAGAGTGTCTTATTCCTGTACTCAAAGTACAGGGGCCAGGCTAGGGCACACATGTCACCAAGAGCAAGGACCCAGGTTCAAGCCCCTAGTTCCTACCTGCGGGGGGAGGGGGGGTGGGGGAAAGCTTCCTGAGCAGTGAAGCAAGTACTGTAGGTGTTTCTCTGTCTCTCTTCCTCTCTGTCTGCTCTGCCCTCAATTTCTCTTTGTTATATCAAATGAAGAAAAAAAAAATCAAAGTACATAAGCCCTGTGTGTTCAAACTCTGCCCAGCCACCTCTCCTCTCCATGAATCCCCATTTAAATTTGTTATTAGTGATTTAATAATGACTAACCAGATCGTAAGATCACGGGGCTACAATTCCACACAGTGCCCACCACCGGAGCTCTGTGTCCCATCCCCTCCATTGGCCGCTCCCCTGTTCTTTATCCCTCTGGGAATCTGGACCAAAATTCTTCATGGGGAGCAGAAGGTGGGAGTTCTGGCTTCTGTCATTGCTTCTCCACTGGACATGGGTGTTGTCAGGTGGATCCATCCCCCCAGCCTGTTTCTACCTTTCCCGAGGGGAGCAGGGCTCTGGGGAGGGGGGACTTCCCACCCACCACCATCCATCTGGTCCCAGGGTCCAGCCATGGTTAAGCCTAGTGGAGAGGGCTGGGGGGTGCTGCGCCTGGTTGAGAGGACATGTTACAATCCACAAGGAGCAAAGTTCAAGGCCCTGGTCCTCACCTACAGGGGGAAAGCCTTTCGAGGGATGAAGCAGGGCTGCTAGTCTATCTCTCTCTCCCTCCCTCCTTCCTATTCCCTCCCCACTCTCAATTTCTCTCTATCTAAAATAAATAAAAAGACAGGGAGTTGGGTGGTGGTGCACCTGGTTGAGCACACATCTTACAGTGCACAAGGACCCAGGCTCAAGCCCCTGGTCCCCACCTGCAGGGGGAAATCTTTGCAAGTGGTGAAGCAGGGCTGCAGGTGTCTCTCTGTCTCTCTCTCCTATCTCCCCCTACCCTCTCCATTCCTGGCTGTTCTTATTCAATAAATAAAGATAATAAAAAAAGTTTCAATTAATAAACAAAAGCCGTGAGTACCCTGTGGCCAGCTGAGTTTCCTGAGGACGGGCGAGGCTCTGTTCTTATCAGCCTGGCTTGGGGAGATTGTTGGGGTCTGGATGGAGGCCAGCTCTGTAGTGAGTCACCACTGTAGCAAACCACCACAGCTGCCCACCTCAGAGGAGGAATTCCACAGCCGTTGCCAGAAGACCAGCCTCCCCAAAGGATGTGGGGGTGGCTGAGTGGGTGCAGTGGAGTTCAAAGCTTAGCCTGAGGTGCTGAGCTCTGGTGGGGGCTCTTCACTGATCCCCTCTCTCCTCACTGTCCTCCACTCTGCCCGGGCAACCTCTACCTCTGGTGTTTATTTGTTTTACCAGAACTGTGCTTGGCTCTCCTCTTTATGGTGGCCCCAGGGATTGAACCTGGGCTCCAGCTGGAATGTCTCGCCAGCCTGCTCAGGTGTTCATGCCTGGGACACAGGAGAAGCAGGTGTGGGGGTCACAGGACACACTGGCATCCTCTCCTGGTTCCCCCAGGAGGTGCCCGTCTCCCAGAGCAGACTCCTGGTCCCCACCCAAGCTGCATGCACCTAAAGACACACACACACACACACACACACACACACACACACACACACACACACACACTTCCTGTCTGGCCTTTCATGCCTCTGGGCCCCTTCTACTGTATTTCTGAGGCTGGACTTGTCCAGATTCTCCATGAAAGCCCATGCTGGGGAGTACCATGCAGTGTGGCAGTCCTCGTAGGCTGTCTGTCCTGACATCAAGGCCATTATACATGAGGCTCTTTCTTTCTTTCTTTCTTTCTTTCTTTCTTTCTTTCTTTCTTTCTTTCTCTCTTTCTTTCTCTCTTCCTTTCTTTTAATAGTTTTATATTTATTTATTTACTTATTCCCTTTTGTTGCCCTTGTTTTATTGTTGTAGTTATTATTGTTATTGATATCAGCATTGTTGGATAGGACAGAGAGAAATGGAGAGAAGAGGAGAAGACAGAGAGAGGGAGAGAAAGAGAGACACCTGCAGACTTCCTTCACCACCTGTGAAGCGGCTCCCCTGCAGATGGGGAGCCGGGGGCTCAAACCGGGATCCTTATGCCTGTCCTTGTACTTTGCATCACGTGTGCTTAACCTGCTTAACCCGTTGCTCTACTGCCCAACTCCCCGGAGGTTCTTTCTTATGCAGGAGTTGGCCTTATTTGCAAGGAGTGGTCCTGTGTGTTCTGAATGCCTCCTCAGAATCCTACATGCCCCCATCAATGGAGCCTAGTTTCAGGAATGCATGTGAGGACACACACACACTCAGACACACTCACACACACACTCACACACACACACACATACACTCATACACACACACTCACACCCACACACTCACATACTCACACACCCACACACACACACACACACACACACATATTGCCATTTTTTAAATCTATAATTAATAGTGGGTTATAAGTTCTTAAGCTCAGGGGGCTGTCGGGCAGTGGCACACCCTGTTAAGTGCACATAGTACTAAGTATAAGGGCCTGAGCAAAGATCCAGGTTCAACACCTGCCTCCCCACCTGAAGTGGGAGGACACTTCACAAGTGGTGAAGCAGGTCTTCAACTATTTTTTTCTCTCTCTATCTAGTTATCCCCCCTTTCTTCTCCCAATTTCTCTCAGTCCTGTCCAATAAAATGGGGGGGGGACTGGCCACCTGGAGCAGTGAGTTGGTAGTGTCAGCACCCATCCCAGCAATAGCCCTGATGGCAAAGATAATATATGTAATAATAATACAAATCTTTCTTGTTGAGAAGGGGTTGGGGGAGACCACGGGCATCACTCTGGCACATGTGGTGCTCGGGACAGAGCTGTAAACCTCCTGCGTCTACAACTCTAACCACTGTCCCACCTGCCCACGGTTCCCTCCCCTGTGTTCCCAGAGTGCTGCTCTGTGGCTTCTGTTTAGTAAACATTGATTGAAGTGATCTCCTTAGCTCTGCTCCTGGACTGTGTAAGACTATAAGCCCATGGTAAACCAATGCGAAAGAAAGAAAAAGAAAGAAAGAAAGAAAGAAAAGAAAAAGACAATACAGCCTGCAGAATAGCTCACCTGGACAGTGTCTTGCTTTGCCAAGTGCATGATCTGGGTTTTACCCGACTTCCACCACATGGGAAGGAGATTCTGTATAGGTGCCTCTTTTTCTGCCTCTCTCTGTCTGTCTCTGTCTTTCCTACTTCCCTACCTCTCTGTTCGTTTGTTTTTTACCAGAGCACTGATCAGCTCTAGCTTATGGTGGTGCAGGGGATTGAACCTGGGACTTCAGAGCCTCAAGCATGAGAGTCTCTTTGCATAACCATTATGCTCCCTCCCTACCCTGCCTCCTATCTACCTCTGTCTAAAAATAACTAAAGTTAAATTAAATTAAATTAAGGGAAAGAAAGGGACATCCTGTTTGCTTCTACTCCATCAGATATGACGCTGACCTTGGGTGCAGAGATTCGAGGGTAGCAGATGAGCCAAAGCCCAGAGGACAGTAGCCAGGGGTGAGGATGACCTGCAGCTTCACGCCCTGGGAGAGGTCTCTGTGTCTTGGCCTTTCAGAGACGTTGCAGGCTCAGGCCTCCTGTCCAGTGTCACAGCCGACAGCCACTGTCACCCTTCAGGGTCCTGGCTGGTCCACAGGATGGCGGTCGCCCCACCACTAGGCACCAGCCAAGAAACCCCCATGCTGGACGCACAGGTGTCTGGAGAGACGCCGTCACAGATTTCAGTGAACTCAGGTGCCACATTCCGGGCTGCTGGTGGCCTCAGAGGGGACCCAAGCTCCAAGGGTAAGACTTTCCCACCACCTGCTTTATGTGCAGTTTGAGGACCCTGGACCTAGCACCATTCCTCGGCTAGGTGAATCCCTTGATAAATATTGGTGGGAGAGACAGAGAGAAGGAATGAGAGAGGAAAGGAAATGTCTCCAGGGAGAGCTGGCTGCATGGGAGGCTGGGCTCTTCAGAGGAGATGCTCCAAGGCTCCAGTGGCCCCTGGCTGGGGAGGGTGTGTGTGTGGGGGTGCTGGGGATTGCATCATGCCTCTCGAGGCCCCCACCCCAGCCCCTGGAAATGATGTGCTCAAGTCCTAAACCCCTGAGCTTTGAAGGTGACCTCCTATGGAAGCAGGAACTATCCAGTTCCTTAAGGTAGGGGTGCACAGGAGAGGGGACTCCTCAGCCAACAAGACCGGCGTCATTATAAGGGTTAGGGTCAGGGAGAGAGAGGGAGAAGAAGGGGGAGGGAGGGAGAGGGAGGGAGGAGAGGGAGCTGGCGGGGAGGGAAAGGGAGCAGGAGCGGGAGGGAGAGGGAAGGGAAAGAGAGGGAGGGGAGGGAGAGGAAGGAGGAGGGAGGGAGAGGGAGGGGTAAGGAGGGAGAGGGAGAAGGAGAGGGGGAGAGAGGGTAAAAGAGAAAGAGATGGGGAGGCAGAGAGAGGGAGGAGAGAGGGAGGGGGAGGGAGAGGAAGAGGGAGAGGGAGAGGGAGGAGAGAGGGAGGGAGGGGGAGGGAAGGGAAAGAGAGGGAGAGGGAGGGAGAGGGAGGAGGAGGGAGAGGAGAGCAAGGGGGAGGGGAGGGAGGGAGGAGAGGGGGGAGAACAAGGGAGAGGGAGGGGAGGGAAGGGGAGAGCAAGGGGTAGGGGTAGGGAGGGGAGAGCAAGGGGGAGGGAGGGAGAGGGAGAGGAGAGGGAAGGGGAGAGCAAGAGGGGGGAGGGAGAGGGGGAGAGCAAGAGGGAGGGGGAGAGGCTACAGCACCAAATCCTCCTGCAGTGAGCTAGATCCCAGGCTGGAACCCGGATTCCTCCAGTGGCAAGGCGGCACCTGGACCAGGTGAGCTGTTCTGTCTGGCCCTCTGTGATTCCCATCTCCCTCCTCCAGGGCCTGGAGCGGGTGAGGAAGCCAGCCTCTCTGGAGCTCAGAAACGTGAGGGCGGGCTCCACATGTCTGTTTCCACTCCCGTCTCTGTCTCTTTCCTTTCCTGCAGCTGTCGGGGCTAGAGTTACTCCGCCCATGGCCAGCTTCAGGGGGGGGGGGGCGTGGGGGGGGCACAGATCAGCTCAGATGATAAAGGTGAAGCGGCAGACAAGTGTCCCTGTCCCGCAGTGAGGTCACCTGGCCAGCAGCCCGAGTGAGGAGGAATTTCCCCGTCCCTGACAATAACAGTTGTTTCAAAATCAAACAAGTTGAGATCGAGGAGTTGATCTTGGCGGAGCCAGGTACCCTTCCCTCCAGATTGAATGCATCCTGTCCACATTCTTGGGCCACTTGTCATAGCCCCAAGCTGGGGACCTCCAGATGTTCATTCTACAGAAGACGATTGTTCTTTGCGGGAGAAATGTCTGGGGGCTAGGGGTGTGGTTGTCCACACACACACACACACACACACACACACACACACACACAAACACACACACACACACACACACCTGAACCCCCTTTGGTACCCAGGTATTCATTCTGTCAGTTCCACCATTCATTCATTCCAGGTATTCATTCTGCTCAGACCACCCAGCTGAAATGTCCCTGGACTTGGCTGAAGGTCACTGCCACAGCGTCACCACCCCTCCCTGCCATGGGGATACCCAGAGCAAGGACTGGTGGGAATAGACCAGTTGCCCGTTTTTCAGGCCACAATGAGGAGCCACCCCAACTCTGAATCTCCTTCTGCAACTTACTGGGACCCTCCCTGCAAACACCTTGGAGGTCACATCCTTCTCTGGTCAACCTTCTCCCCTGCCGTGCTGGAGCTACCCGGAGGGCATCACCCAGTAACCCACTGGGCATGGCGTCGTCTCTAGCTCATCTCCAGCTCAGAGACAGGGGCACTGAGAGTAGTGTGAGGGAGCAGGAACCACCTGGGACTTCAGAGCAGGGACACTCACCAGCCAGTTGGAACCTCCATGCATCAAATGCCAGGATGCACTGGGCTGGAGGCTGTGTGGAGGGGAATGACGGGAGAAGGGCAGGTGTCTGTGTAGTATCTCTGGCCTTCCAGAGGTTATGGGGAGGGAAGGACAATGGAGAGAAGGCTGTTGTGTGTGTGTGGGGTGGGGGGTGTTGGCGCACCTGGTTGAGCACATGGTACAACGCTCAAGGATCCAGGTTCAAGCCCTTGGTCCCCATCTGCAGGGGGAAAAGCTTCATGAGCGGTGAAACAGGGCTGCAGGTGTCTGTCTCTCTGTCTCTCTCTCTATCTGTCTCCCCTCTTGATTTCTGGCTGTCTCTATCCAATAAATAAATAAAGATAATTAAAAGATTTAAAAAAGAAGAAGGAAAGTTGTTCAGGGCCTGTGTGGTGCATTTGAGAAAGACCATGGCAATTTGATGTGGGTCACCCACAGAATCAAGTTCAAAGCCGGAAGCTGGAGGATTTGTTATTGCTGCCGTTGTCGTCAGCTTGTGAAGAGAAAATCTGAGCACCAGGCCCAAGACTCAGTGAGCCGCTGGCGAAATACCTTGACAGTTAGAGCAGTCGACTATTTTCTTAATTAGTGATTTAATGTTGGTTTATGGAATTATACAACTACAGGGTATCATTCCACACTGTTCCTACCACCCGGGTTCCGTGCCCCCATTCCTTCCACTGGGAACTGCAGTGGTTCTCCCAAGCTCACAGATACGGCTGACTATTATTTCTGTAAAGATCTGTCTACCCCTCTGTCTACACATATCTGCCCATTTCCCTATGGCCCTGCCTTCTCTTCCTTTTCTAGGGCACACCTACACCTGTTACTACTTCTGAAGGTCCCTCCCTTTTTCCTCTTCTCTCTCCATGTACTGATGGAGTTGGAGTTCAGAGCCCTCTGGGCATCTTCCCCTAACATCTCTCCCCTTCTGGGAATCTGGACCAAAGATCTTTGTGGGGAGCAGAAGATGGAAGGTCTGGCTTCTGTCACTGCTTCTCCTCTGGACATGGGTGTTGGCAGGTGGATCCATACTCCCAGCCTGTTTCTATCTTTCCCTAGTGGGGCAGGGCTCTGGAGAGGTGGGTTTCCAGGACACACTGGTGAGGTCGTCTGCCCAGGGAGTTCCAGGATGGAATCAAAGTAGAATCTGCAATTTGATGCAGTAGACTTATTATTATTATCATTATCATTATCACTATCATTATTATTATTACCATCAGGTTTATTGCTGGACATCAGTGCCTGAATCATGAGCCCACTGCTCCCAGCGGACATTTTCTCTCTCTTTTTTCTTTATATTTTACTGGACAGGACAGAGATAAGTTGAGAGGAGGGGAAGATAGAGAAGGAGTGAGAGAGACACCTGCAGACCTACTTCACTTATAATGAAATGCCGGGCTAGCATGGGGGTGCCTCTTCCTGAGCGCGTGCTCTCTGGGCTGGAGAGAACTCAACTGGAGCCAGTCTGGGCTGCTACTCACTCAGTGATATGAGGGAGAGCATCGATGACTCATGAACCAAACACATGGCGAGACAATGCAATGTCTTTATTGATCGGAGAGTCAAAGCTTTTAAAGGTCCAACCCGAAAGTGGCAAGTCGGAAACGGAAATGGCTAGGAAAGGGTTGGAGAAAGGCAAAATGGATCTGGAAAGGTAGGAACTTCCTTAGCAACTGTTGCGAGGGTTTTAACTGGTAGGATGAATAATACCCTAGAGGCAGGGAGGGTCTTGAGGGTAGAAAGAAGATAGATCAAAGGAATAGAATGAGTGCGGATCTTTCAGGCAAAACGATTATGTAGATAGGCCATAGTATCTGGAATGCAGGGTGCTTTGTGAGCCCTGCCAAGCTCAACCACATCCACACAATTTCCCAACAATGAAACTGGTCCCCTGCAGGTGGGGAGGAAATTAGGGGCTCAAACCTGGGTCCTTTTACACGGTAATGTATGCTCTCAACCGGCTGTGCCACTGCCCAGACACCTAAGTGTTGGTATGCATGAGACCCCTTCTGTTTCATTTGGTTTAAGTCCCCCCTGCTTAACACTATTCTATTTACATAACCACTTCATTCTATTTACATAACCACTGTTAACAAGTTCCACCCTCCCTCCAGGGCATTTGTGGTTCAGTGATAGGATTCTCGCCTAATCTGCCTCCTCTTTGTCACACTCTGATTTTCACCAGTCACTTTTCTCTCCACCCTCTCTATGTCACATCCTGTTTCCACCTTACTTGGCAAGTATATATAAAGACAGCATTGTGAGTTTTACAGTACAGTACTTGAGTTTAACTTAGCTCGTCTTAGATTGTGCTGCATCCTGCATGAATAAAGAGATACTGCCTACAGCTCAACCATGAGTCCCTGGTCATCTGTTACCTGCCCGTGAAGCCAGCCCGGAGAAAACAACATAACCCGTCGAAAACAACACCTAAGCATCAGACTTTCATGCCTGAAGTTCCAGGTTTGATACCTGGTATTGCATGTGCTAGAGTGATGTTCTGGCTTCTCTCTCTCTCTCTCCTCTCTCCCCGCTTTCTCTTCTCCCTTTCTCCTCTCTTTGCCCCTCTCTCTCCTCACTCCTCTCTCTCCTCTTTTCCCCCTCTCTTCCCCCTGTCTCCTCTATGTCTCATGTGAAACACTCATACATGCAATAAATAAAAATAGATCCTTCAGAACAAAGACTCAACGATAAGAGTGGTGGAGAGTAAGGTGTATTAATACCTATGTTGGGGAAATGTGGAACAGTACCCCTATGACAATAATAATCCCGTGAATCAACATTTCTTGGGCCAGGGAGCTAGTCCGGCGGTCATGCAAATGACTTTCATGCCTGAGGCTCCAAGGTCTCTGCTTTAAACCCCACACCACCATAAACCAGAGCTGAGCAGGGCTCTGGTCAAACAAAAACCATTTCCTCAGTAAAATAATATTGACGTTGAATAGAATATATATTGGAAGGGCTGGGTGGTGGCGCACAGGGTTGAGCACATATGTTACCATGTGCAAGGACCTGGGTTCAAGCCCCCAGTCCCCACCTGCAGGGGGAAAGTTTTGCGAGTGGTGAAGCAGTGTTACAGGTGTTTGTCTCTTCTCTCTTTTTTTTTTTCCTTTCCCACACCTCCCTCTTCCTCTCTATCAGCCTCTTCCCTCTCAATTTCTGGCTGTCTCTATGCAATAAATCAATAAAGATAATAAAAAGTAGACATTGCTGCTCACAGATGGCTGAATTCTCACCTCCAAGAAGCCTACTCTTTCAAGGTAAGGGCATAAAGCACCTTGAGACCCTGAAAACTCCAGTCCCATCTCTGCTTTCACTCTCTGCTGGGACTGCTCCAGAGAATGCTCCCATCACCTCCCAGTGCCCCAAGGTCATTGTCAGACTGTCTCACACATCAAACATGGTCCTATCAATAAGGACCTCAGACCTCTGCCCCCGTGGCATGGGAGAAGGCATATGAGTTTGGAGTTGGGTAGTCCGCCCCCCTCACTTTGATCTCAGAGTTT
Organism: Erinaceus europaeus; assembly: GCF_950295315.1. Lineage (NCBI taxonomy): Eukaryota > Metazoa > Chordata > Mammalia > Eulipotyphla > Erinaceidae > Erinaceus > Erinaceus europaeus. Next base: position 5,764,028 of record NC_080164.1, on the reverse strand, counting down.
GTGGAGACATTCTTCTTTGTGTCTGAAACCAGATCTAGTCTTGATTGCCCCCACAGCTTGTCATTCAAGGTGAAAATCATTGTAAAATTTCATTTATGGTCTCACAGGAGACAGACCAAGAGGCAGCTGGGTAAGTAGCTAGGCTGTCAGAGCACCAGACTCGCATGTCTGAGGTCCCTGTTTAACCCCCCACAACACTGCATCTACCAGAGTGGTACTCTGGGGTCTCTGTCTCTGTGAGTATCTTTGCCATTCTTTTCCCATAAGTAGTCAATGAAATGAATCCTTAGAAAGAGAGCAGCCTGGGAGGTGGCATTTTAGATAAAGCTTTGGGCTCAACTAGCTTGAGGTCCTATATTCAATTCTTGGCACTGCATATGCCAGAGTGATGCTCTGGTTTCTGGCCCCCCCCACCCTTATTATCTATCAAGAAAGGCCTGGGGAGATAAAATGGTGGTTCTGCAGAAGACTTCCATGCCTGAGGCTCCAAGGTCACAGGCTCAATCCCCAGGACCACCATAAGCCAGAGTTGATCAATACTGATAAGCTAATAAAGAATAATAATACATCTTTTAAAAAGAGTGTGTGGTGTGTATGTTTAGGTGTGTGGTGTGGTATTTGGTGTGTGGGTGTGTGGGGTCAGTGTGTTGTGTTGTATGTGTGTATTCTCTGGAGTGTATTGGGCGTGAACTCTATGGTGTGTGGTGGTGTGTGGACCTGGTCGCGGTGTGTGTGTTATGTGTGTGGTGTGTGGGCATGGGTGTGTGTATAGTGTGTGGGTTGCTACATGGCTCTCCGCTTCTCCGGCGCTGGGCTTCCATCCTGGAGCGGCTCCAAGGTGCTTTCCCGGGAGGCTGGTCTCTCCCAGGCACTGCCCACTGGGAGCCCTGCCAGCCTCTCCCAACTCCGGGGATTTCCACCCTGGTTTCTCCTTTTCCTTTCCAAGTCTTTCCTCTCCCTTCTTGAACTTTGTAAACAGGATGGGCTTTGCTCACTCTCCTTCACTGCCTGGCTTACCTGGTGTTTGGTGAAGGTGATGAATGGGCCACAGAAGAGAATGCCCGAACCAGGAGGAACAGATAGGCAGGGAGCTACTGTTTTCTCCAGGCGTCTTTTTTACACGGTGCCTTCAGTTCTGTTTCCTGTGGCCTTGGGGTTATTTCGACCCCGTCTAAAGAGAGTCTGAAGAGAGCTGGCTTTTGCCCATGGCCAGCTGCATACAGACTGCCTTAGTGGTCCCAGTCCCAGTCCCATTCCCACTAGCTGGCGAGGTGTCTGCTAGTTAGCTCCATCCGTCTACACAATATGCCCTCGGAACTCAGACTTTTGCTTGATTGGGGTAGAATTGGCATAGGACAGTGTGTAAGTCGTAACTCTGAGAGGTGATGATTGGGCACGTGTAAATAATGAATTCCTGACTATTCAACCAATGTGTCTGTCATCTCACTTACCTTGGCACTGTTGGGCTCTCTTGCTTCTATCTGAATTCTTGGTTTGGAAGATTTGGGTCTTTTTACAGACTTTTCACATCCACTCAACCCACACAACAACACTCTCTCTCTCTCTCTCTCTCTTTCTCTATTTTGCCTCCAGGGTTATGGCACTCCAAATCCACTATTCCTGGCAGTCACTTTCCCCCCATTTTTTCTTTATTTGATAGGACAGAGAAATTGAGAGGGAAAGGGGAGCTAGAGAGAGGGGGAAACAAAGATAGACACTGCAGACTTGCTTCACCACCTGTGAAACAGGTGCAAGTTGGGAGCAGGGGCCCGAACCGGGATCTTTGTGTGGGTCCTTGCGTTTAGTACTATGTGCGTTTAACCAGGCATGCCGCTGCCCGGCCCCAACAATTCTACCTCTGTTCATTCCATCCCCTTCTCTCAATAGCGTATAAAACTTTGGCTGAGCAGAGAAGCTTACTTTACGATCACATCTATGTGAATACTCTTGCAGTTGCAGTCCCCTTATGAGCCGCCACTGTATTTCCTGTCCTGCGCAGTTTGGCTTCCTTTGGATCAGTAATGGCCTCTCTTTGTTTCCTTAGCTTGGCCATGTAGCCAGCCACCTCTAAGGAATCTTTTCAGCGTCTTAATTAGAGGTTCAGACAGAGAGTGCTGTGCTGGTCTGGGTTCCTCCAGACACCCTTCCTGGAGCACCCCAGCCCCCCCCCCCTGTGTCTGAGGGCTCCTCCCCCAGACACCTGATCAGTTTCTTCTCCAATCTCATTATAGTCCTAAACTGGCAGGGTTTTTTTTAACGGAGTTTTTACCCCTTCTTTTCGAAAAAAAAAAAAAAAAACTATTTGATTTATTCAGAGAAAGATAGATAGATGATAGATGGTAGATAGAATAGATAGGTGATAGACAGATAGATGATAGATAGATAGATAGATAGATAGATAGATAGATAGATAGATAGATAAAGGGAGGCTGGTCAGCCTACTCTGCCCCTCTAGGAAGATGGGTCCTGAAATGAGAGCAGCCTAGAATGTTCCCAGGTGTGACCAGGGACTGTGAGCTCAGACTGACAGGGACTCAGAAGCATGAGGTTTTCTCTGCTCTGACACCATCTTCCCAGACAATTTGTCACCTCCATCTTAGCTATCAAACTCAGATAGGAACTAGGAAAGTCATGGGCCCCTAGGAACATACCTAAACTAGACTAGCTTCTTTCCACCCCTAAGACCCCTGTTCTCATCTGCTCTATTTCTGCTTTTTAGTCTCTAGTCATTCATCAAGAGCAAGTACATACAAATGTAGACAGATGGTTATAGAAATAATAAGTCGGGAGTCAGGCGGTAGAGCAGCGGGTTAAGCGCACATGGCGCAAAGCACAAGGACCAGCATAAGGATCCCGGTTCAAGCCCCCGGCTCCCCACCTGCAGGGGAGTCACTTCACAGGCGGTGAAGCAGGGCTGCAGGTGTCTGTCTTTCTCTCCCCCTCTCTGTCTTCCCCTCCTCTCTCCATTTCTCTCTGTCTTATCCAACAACAACAACAATAACGTCAATAACAACAACAATAATAACTACAACAATAAAAGAAAAACATTGGAAAAAAAAAAAGAAATAATAAGTCAACCCATATCTGTGGTCTTGAGAGAACCACTGCAGTTTCCAGTGGAGAAAATGGGGTGACAGAACTCTGGTGGTGGGAATGGTGTGGAATTATATCCCTGTAATCTTATAATTCTATAAATCAATATTAAGTCACTAATAAAAATAAAAAAATAGATAGGGAGAGAGAGAGGAAGAAAAAGAGAGAAAGAGAGAACCACTCTGGCATATGCAGTGCCAGGAATAGAACTCAGAACCTCATGCTTCTAAGTCCAGCCCTACCTGCTGTGCCACCACCCAAGCTGTGACTGGTACTATTAATTAATGAATCATTGCAGAGACATTATTGTGCTATATATTATGTGATATATATATATATAATTTTTTTCCAGAGGGGTATTTGTGTGTAAGTTCCTCAACAGCTGTCCCCTCTTACCCTGGTCCTTAGAAGCGAGTCACTGGTGGCTATGGGAGGTAGTGTAGTGGGTGGAGGTCACCAAGCAGGACATCAGGACACAGAGGTCACTGGTGGTGGACAATGTTCTGAAGTCATTTTCTTGTACTTTCGCAAGTCTGCTCACTTCTCACTGTTACTCATTTGCATTTCAATCTTCTCCACATTCCATTTTATTTATGTATTTATTTTTAGAGAAGGAGAGAAAGAGAGAAAGAGAGAGGGAGAGAGAGAGAGGAAGAAAGAGAGAGAGAGGGAGAGAGAGGAAGAGAGAGAGAGGAAGAAAGAGAGAGAGAGAGGAAGAGAGAGAGGAAGAGAGGAAGAGAGAGAGAGGAAGAGAGAGAGAGAGAGGAAGAGAGAGAGGAAGAGAGAGAGAGGAAGAAAGAGAGAGAGGAAGAGAGAGAGAAAGAGAGAGGAAGAGAGAGAGAGGAAGAGAGAGAGAGAGGAAGAAAGAGAGAGAGAGGAAGAGAGAGGAAGAGAGGGAGAGAGAGGAAGAAAGAGAGAGGAAGGGAGTCGGGCGGTAGTGCAGCACGTTAATCGAACGTGGTGCAAAGCTCAAGGACCAGCAGAAGGATCCTGGTTTGAGCCCCTGGCTCCCCACCTGCAGGGGAGTCGCTTCACTGGTGGTGAAGCAGGTCTGCAGGTGTCTGTCTTTCTCTCCCCCTCTCTGTCTTCCCCTCCTCTCCATTTCTCTCTGTCCTATCCAACAACAAAGCAACACCAACAATGGCAATAATAACTGCAAGGAGGGCAACAAAAAGGGGGAAAAATGGCCTCCAGGAGCAGTGGATTCATGGTGCAGGCACTGAGCCCAGCAATAACCCTGGAGGAGGAAAAAAAAAGAAAGAAAGAGAGAGGAAGAGAGAGAGAGAGAGGGAGAGAGAGAGGATGAGAGAGAGGAAGAGAGAGAGGAAGAGAGAGAGAGGGAGAGAGAGAGGAAGAGAGAGAGAGAGAGGGAGAGAGAGAGGAAGAGAGAGAGAGAGAGGGAGAGAGAGAGGGAGAAAGAGAGGGGGAGAGAGAGGGGAAGAGAGAGGGGGGAAGAGAGAGAGGGAGAAAGAGAGAGGGGAAGAGAGAGAGGGGGAAGAGAGAGAGGGAGAGAGAGGCAGAGAGGGGGGGGGAGAGAGAGAGAGAGAGACCATAGCACTGAAGCTTCCTTTGAACCAGAGCTGCCCCAGCGCCAAAGCACCTCTCTTCCCGGCCCGTTTCCATTTCATCACTCCGTGTGGCCGTTTTCCCAGTTCGTGGTGTTCTGTCATTTGTGACTTGCCATTAACGCCACGGTATCCCTGTCGCGCTGAGTGGAGCCTTTCCTGCCTCACTCCAGCCTTCACTGCGGCGACTCACACGCGCACCTTCCGACTCTGCTTTCTGAAGAGGGCCACGGCCGCCCCATTTACTGTGCTGACAGGGCGGCTTTATCACTCGCACCTGTTCTCAGTGACATCTGATTAGTTAACGGGTCTCCCCAGCTTGGACTGAATGTGCTCCTCCACCCACCTCTTTGTTGATGGAGAGTTCAATCAGTTTTAATAAATGCTTAGAGTCATGTCTCTATTACTCTGAACAAGATACAGAACATTTTCCACTCTCCTCAGCCCTATCACCCAGCCCTACTTTTTCCTTCTCCTCCCTTCCCTTCCCTTCCCTTCCCTTCCCTTCCCTTCCCTTCCCTTCCCTTCCCTTCCCTTCCCTTCCCTTCCCTTCCCTTCCCTTCCCTTCCCTTCCCTTCCCTTCCCTTCCCTTCCCTTCCCTTCCCTTCCCTTCCCTTCCCTTCCCTTCCCTTCCCTTCCCTTCCCTTCCCTTCCCTTCCCTTCCCTTCCCTTCCCTTCCCTTCCCTTCCCTTCCCTTCCCTCCCCTCCCCTCCCCTCCCCTCCCCTCCCATCCCCTCCCCTCCCCTCCCCTCCCATCCCTTCTATTTCCTCCCCTCCCCTTCACTTTCATTCCCTCCCCTCCCCTTTCCTCCCCTCCCATCCCTTCTATTTCCTCCCCTCCCCTTCACTTTCATTCCCTCCCCTCCCCTTTCCTCCCCTCCCCTTCCCTTCTCTTCTACTCTCGGATTCCCTTCTCTTCCCTTCCTTGCCCTCCCCTTCCCTCCCCTCCCCTTCCTTTCCCTTTCTAGTCCCTCCCCTTTCTTTCCCTCCTCTCCTTTTTCCTTCCCTTCCTTCCCCTCCCCTTCCCCTCCCCTTCTCTTCTCGTTTTAAATTACTTACTGATTCATACTTGAACTTTCCCACTTCCTTTCTTCAATTCATTCCTTTCTTCCTTTTTTAAAGGATTGTTTGCTTGTTTGTTTTCAGTGAAAGAGCAAGATAGGACATTGAAATTGAGAGAAGAGGGGACAGATAGAATGGGAGAGAGAAAGATAGAAGTGGCTGTAACTTTTAGGGTTCATGTTTTCATACTCACTGGACTTATGCTCAGAGCTATGATTATTGGATCTTATAATGACTGGTGGGTTTTTAGCTTTTTGTAAAAAACTACTGTTTTCCAAAGTGGTGGCACAATGTCCATCCCCACCAGTCAAGTGTATTCTTATCAGTATTTCTTTCTTTTCATAGAAACTTTTTTCATAAGTGTGAAGTCTTATCTCATCCTAACTTTGAGAAGCAGTCATGATAAGCAGTTTTGTTTTTATCTGCTTGTTTTATCATGTGCTATCGTCCATCTGTATGTCCTCTTTGGGGAAATAGCTACTTATACTCATCAGTTTGATTTTTTTTTTCTGCCACTTAAAAAGATTTTGTTTTCCTTCCTTTCTCCCTTCCTTCCTTCCTTCCTCCTTCCTTTCTTCTTCTTCTTCTTCTTCTTCTTCTTCTTCTTCTTCTTCTTCTTCTTCTTCTTCTTCTTCTTCTTCTTCTTTTTCCTCCTCCTCCTCTTCTCTTTCTTCTTCTTCTTCTTCTTCTTCTTCTTTTTCCTCCTCCTCCTCCTCTTCTTCTCTTTCTCCTTCTTCTTCTTCTTCTTCTTTTTCCTCCTCCTCCTCCTCTTCTTCTCTTTCTTCTTCTTCTCCTTCTTCTTCTTCTTCTTCTTCTTCTTCTTCTTCTTCTTTTTCCTCCTCCTCCTCTTCTTCTCTTTCTTCTTCTTCTTCTTCTTCTTCTTCTTCTTCTTCTTCTTCTTCTTCTTCTTTTTCCTCCTCCTCCTCCTCCTCTTCTTCTCTTTCTTCTTCTTCTTCTTCTTTTTCCTCCTCCTCCTCCTCCTCTTCTTCTCTTTCTTCTTCTTCTTCTTCTTCTTCTTCTTCTTCTTCTTCTTCTTCTTTTTCCTCCTCCTCCTCCTCCTCTTCTTCTCTTTCTTCTCCTTCTTCTTCTTCTTCTTCTTCTTCTTCTTCTTCTTCTTCTTCTCTTGCTATTGTTCTACTTTCAGTGGTAGTGATTTTTACTAGATGTCAGGCATAATGAATTTTACTTATAGTGGATATTTTGGTCTTTTTACATTCCTGAAAATATTGAGTTTCATTCTGGATTAGGGCAATTTCACAAAAGCAGTATTTTAAAATTATTATTACTGTTATCTGCTAGGCTGAATGAAAAGAGTGGCTAAATGTTTCCAAAGACTGGATTGGCTAGAACCTTCTCAGTACTTTAGCTGATGCCTTGTGAGTCAGCAGATTTCTCTAATCTGATTTCTGGGACCATCAATAGTTCCAGCATGGTTCCTTTCATTCCTTTTAGTTATTTCTTCTCTGGCCTTGAGTAGTATTCTCACATTTCTGCATTGACAAGTACGCAACTGAATATTCAAGGGGGGCAGTCTTCTTCAGATCTCTGCAATTGTCTTTCTGTGTGATCCTCTCTCCTCAGGGGTTCTGGACTGTGAGATGCAGCAGCTTTGATTTTTCCAGATTTAGAAGACTTTCCTTTCCAGATTTTCCTTCTCCTCAGCTCAGGGCACCGTAGCATCTGTCTGGGTTTACCCTTCATGCATTCTGGGACTTTGTTTCCTCACATCTCAGAGACCACTGGTCTTTCTTATTTGATCACCTATGCTTTCTCACACCCCACATCAATCTCCCATGGTCAGGGAATACATAGATGCTTCTGGACATACTTAAAAGTGGTGACCTCTGGGAGTCGGGCTGTAGCGCAGCAGGTTAAGCGCAAGTGGCGCAAAGTGCAAGGACCGGCATAAGGATCCTGGTTCAAGCCCCCGGCTCCCCACCTGCACGGGAGTCGCTTCACAGGCGGTGAAGCAGGTCTGCCGGTGTCTGTCTTTCTCTCCCCCTCTCTGTCTTCCCCTCCTCCCCACATTTCTCTCTGTCCTATCCAATAACAATGACATCAATAATGACTACAACAATAAAACAGCAAGGGCAACAAAAGGGAATAAATAAATATTTTTAAAAAATGGTGACCTCTAAGCAAGGGAAGCTGTCATTTGTAGAAGACAGCCTCTGGGCCTAGTTAAGAAGGTGACATCTTGGGGCCTGTAAGATGGCTCACCAGGGAGCATGCCTGCTTTGCTACAGACAGGAAAAGCCCTTCTTTGTTGCCAACAATACAGAGATGTTGATAGTAGGCTTAGCCCTGTGATTATTTTTAGAGAACAGTTTAGCTACAAGGATCCTTTTGGAACTCTCCTGAACTGTTGGTGGGAATGTAAATTACTCTAATCCCTGTGGAGAGCAGACTGGAGACTCTCAGAAGGCTAGAAGTGGACCTGCCCTATGACCCTGCAGTTCCTCTCTTGGGCATAAATTCTAAGGAACTAAACACACCCATTCAAAACGTTCTATGTACACCTATGTTCACAGCAGCACAATGTGTAATAGCCAAAACCTGGAAGCAACCCAAATGTCCAACAACAGGTAAGTGGCTGAGCAAGTTGTGGTCTAGATACACAAAGGGATGCAACTCAGCTAGTAAAAATGGTGACTTCACTTTCTTCACCCCAGCTTGGATGGAGCTTGAAGGAATTATGTGAAGTGAGATCAGCCAGAAAGAGAAGGATAAAAGTGGGATGATCCTACTCATGGACAGAAGCAGAAAAATAAGAACAGAAGGAAAAACACAAAGCAGAACCTGGACTGGGTCTGGTGCACTGCACCAAAGTAAAGGACTCTGGGGTGGGGGAGGGGTCAGGTCCTGGAACAGGAAGACAGAGGAGGACCTAGAGGGGGTTGAATTGTTATGTGGAAAACTGAGAAGTGTTACACAGCTACCAACTACTGTATTGTACCGTTGACTGTAAACTATGAAACACCTCAAAAAAAAAAAAAATTAAAGGACCCGTTTATTGCAGGAACTGGTGACATTTCAAAACTCTAACCAACCCTCTCAGGTTCTTCAGTGGTCTGCAGGTTCTGATGAGCCTAACCTATTGCCAAGCCAAGACCTACAGTGTGACCTGGGTCCAAAGTCAGAATTAAAAGGCTAAGGAAAGAGTCGGGCGGTAGCGCAGTGGGTTAAGCGAAGGTGGCGTTAAGTAAATGGACTGACTAAGGATCCTGATTCGAGCCCCCAGCTCCCCACTTCCAGGGGAGTCACTTCACAGGCAGTGAAGCAGGTCTGCAGATGTCTGTCCTTCTTTCTCTTTTTTTAAAATTTATTTATTTATTCCCTTTTGTTGCCCTTGTTGCTTTTTTTAAATTGTTGTTGTAGTTATTATTGTTGTTATTTATTTATTTTTTAAATAATTTATTTCTTTATTGGGGAATTAATGTTTTACATTCAACAGTAAATACAATAGTTTGTACATGCATAACATTCCCCAGATTCCCATTTAACAATACAACCCCCACTATGTCATTCATCATCTTTCATGGACCTGTATTCTCCCCACCCACCCCAGAGTCTTTTACTTTGGTGTAATACTCCAGTTCCATTTCAGGTTCGACTTGTGTTTTCTTTTCTAATCTTGTTTTTCAACTTCGGCCTGAGAGTGAGATCATCCCATATTCATCCTTCAGTTTCTGACTTATTTCACTCAACATGATTTTTTCAAGGTCCATCCAAGATCGGCTGAAAACGGTGAAGTCACCATTTTTTACAGCTGAGTAGTATTCCATTGTGTATATAGACCACAACTTGCTCAGCCACTCGTCTGTTGTTGGACACCTGGGTTGCTTCCAGGTTTTGGCTATTACAAATTGTGCTGCCAAGAACATATGTGTACACAGATCTTTTTGGATGGATGTGTTGGGTTCCTTAGGATATATCCCCAGGAGGGGAATTGCAGGGTCATAGGGTAGGTCCATTTCTAGCCTTCTGAGAGTTCTCCAGACTGTTCTCCACAGAGGTTGGACCAATTTACATTCCCACCAGCAGTGCAGGAGGGTTCCTTTGACCCCACACCCTCTCCAGCATTTGCTGCTGTTACCTTTTCTGATGTATGACATTCTCACAGGAGTGAAGTGATATCTCATTGTTGTCTTGATTTGCATTTCTCTGACAATCAGAGACTTGGAGCATTTTTTCATGTGTTTCTCGGCCTTTTGGATCTCGTCTGTGGTGACTATTCTGTCCAAGTCCTCCCCCCATTTTTGGATGGGGTTATTTGTTGTCTTGTTGTTGAGTCTGGCAAGCTCTTTATATATGTTGGTTATTAAACTCTTATCTGATGTATGGCATGTAAAGATCTTCTCCGATTCTGTGAGGGGTCTCTTGATTTGGGTAGTGGTTTCTTTTGTTGTGAAGAAGCTTTTTAATTTGATGTAGTCCCATAGGTTTATACTTGCCTTAGTCTTCCTTGTAATTGGATTTGTTTAATTGAAAATGTCTTTAAAATTTATGTGGAAAAAAGTTCTGCCAATATTTTCCTCTAAGTATCTGATAGTTTCTGGTCTAACATCCAAGTCCTTGATCCACTTGGAATTTACTTTTGTATTTGGTGAAATACAGTGATTCAGTTTCATTCTTCTGCATCTTTCAACCCATTGTTTCCAACACCATTTGTTGAAGAGACTCTGCTTTCCCCATGTAATAGTCTGGGCCCCTTTGTCAAAGATTAGATGTCCATAGGTGTGGGGCCTCATTTCTGGGCTCTCAATTCTATTCCACTGGTCAGTGTGTCTGTTCATGTTCCAGTACCAAGCAGTTTTGATGACAATGGCCCTATAATACAGTTTGAGATCTGGGAGTGTGATGCCTCCGGTTCTGTTCTTTTTTCTCAAGATTGTTTTGGCAATTCTAGGTCTTTTCTGGTTCCGGATAAACATTTGTAGCATTTATTCTATTCTCCTAAAAAATGTGCTTGGGATCTTGATGGGGATAGCATTAAATTTGTAGATGGCTCTGGGTAATATATTCATTTTGATGATGTTAATTCTTCCAACCCATGAACATGGAATATCTTTCCACTTCTTTGTGTCTTTTTCAATTTCTTTGAGTAGTGACTCATAATTTTCAGTATACAAGTCTTTCACTTCTTTGGTTAGGTTTACTCCTAGATATTTTATTGTTTTTGTTGCTATAGAAAAAGGAACTGATTTCTGGATTTCAATTTCTTCTAACTTAGTGTTTGCATAGAGGAATGCCACTGACTTTTGAATGTTAATTTTATAGCCTGACACCTTACTGTATTGCCTGATGATTTCCAAAAGCTTCTTGCTGGATTCCTTAGGTTTTTCCATGTATACTATCATGTCATCTGCAAATAAGGAGAGTTTCACTTCTTCTCTTCCAATCTGTATGCCTTTAATTCCTTGCTCCTGCCTGATTGCTATGGCAAGAACTTCCAACACTATGTTGAATAGTAATGGTGATAGTGGGCAGCCCTGTCTAGTACCTGATCTGAGGGGAAATGCTTCCAGTTTTTCACCATTGAGTATGATGTTGGCTGTAGGTTTGCTATATATAGACTCCACTATCTTCAGGAATTTTCCATCTATTCCCATTTTTTGTAGTGTTTTGATCATAAAGGGATGTTGTATTTTGTCAAAGGCTTTCTCTGCATCTATTGATATGACCATGTGGTTTTTGGTCTTGCTTTTGTTGATGTGGTGGATCACATTGATTGATTTACGTATATTAAACCAACCTTGCATGCCTGGGATAAACCCTACTTGGTCATGATGAACAATCTTTTTGATATACTGCTGTATCCGGTTGGCTAGAATTTTGTTCAATATTTTCGCATCTATGTTCATCAGAGATATTGGTCTGTAGTTTTCTTTTTTGGTTGTGTCCCTGTCTGCTTTTGGTATCAGGGTGATATTGGCTTCATAGAAGCTGGCAGGGAGTATTCCAGTGTCTTCAATCTTCTGGAAGACTTTTAAAAGTAGAGGTCTTAGTTCTTCTTTGAAAGTTTTGTAGAATTCATTTGTAAAACCATCTGGTCCAAGACTTATTTTTGGGAAGATTTTTGATAACTGTTTCAATTTCATTAGCTGTGATGTGCCTGTTCATGTTATGCACTTCCTCTTTACTTAGTTTTGGAAGTTGGTAGGTATCTAGGAAATCATTCATTTCTTCCAGGTTCTCTAGCTTGGTGGCATATAGTTGTTCATAGAAGCCTCGCATGATATGTTGAATTTCTGCAGTGTCTGTTGTGATTTCTCCTCTTTCATTTACTATCCGATTTATTTGGGTCTTCTCCCTTTTTTGTTTTGTGAGTCTGGCTAAAGGCTTGTCGATTTTGTTTACTCTTTCGAAGAACCAACATTTACTTTCATTGATCTTTTGTATGGTTTTCCTATTATCAATGTTATTTATTTCTGCCCTAACTTTAGTGATTTCTGTCCTTCTGGTTGCTTTAGGATTCCTTTGTTGTTCTTCTTCTAGGTCTTTAAGATGTGCAATCAGGCTGTTTATTTGTGCCTTTTCTTGTTTCCTAATGTGTGCTTGTATAGCTATGAACTTCCCTCTTAGGACCGCTTTAGCTGTGTCCCAAATATTTTGATAGCTTGTGTCTTCATTTTCATTGAACTCTTGAAACATTTTGATTTCTTCCTTGATTTCCTCTTTGACCCAGAAGTTGTTAAGAAGTGTACTGTTGAGCTTCCACATTTTGGGACTGTTACTAATCTTTTGTTGATTGTTAAGTGTTAGTTTAATTCCACTGTGGTCTGAGAAGATGCTTGGGATGATTTCAGTTCTCTTGAATTGGCTGATGCTGTCTTTATGTCCTAACATATGGTCTATCCTTGAGAATGATCCATGTGGATTTGAGTAAAATGTGTATTCCAGTTTCTTGGGATGAATGACTCTGAAAATGTCCAATAGTTCTAGTTTATCTATCTCTTCATTTAGCTCCCTTATGTCTTTATTGATTTTCTGCCTGGATGATCTGTCAAGTTGAGAGAGTGGGGTGTTGAAGTCCCCTACTATGATTGTGTTACTGTTAATATATTGCTGTAGCTCTTTCAGTAGAAGTTTGATGTATTTAGATGGCTTCTCATTGGGTGCATAGATGTTAATAATTGTTAAGTCCCCTTGATTGACTGATCCTCTGAGCATTAAGTAGTGTCCATTCCTATCTTTTTTAATCTTATCTATTTTAAAGTCTATCGTGTCAGATATGAGAATAGCTGTTCCTGCCCTTTTTTGTTGGCAGCTGGCTTGTATGATAGTTTTCCATCCTTTAACTTTAAGCCTGTGTTTGTCTTGTTGCGGTAGGTGAGTTTCCTGTAGACAACATATTGTTGGGTTGTGTTTTCTGATCCATCTTCCTACTCTGTGTCTTTTAGTAGGTGAGTTCAGGCCATTGACATTTATTGATATCAAAGATTGAAGATATTTTAACGCCATTCTTGTAGAGTTTTAGAGTGTTTTGATATATGTCCTATTTGTGGTGGTCTGGTTGTTTATAGGAGACCTTTCAGAACTTCTTTCAGGGAAGGCTTGGTGATGGTTGCTTCCTTCAACTGTTGCTTGTCTGAGAAGGTTTTGATGCTTCCATCTAGTCTGAATGACAGTCTAGCAGGATATAGTATTCTTGGCTGAAAGCCTTTCTCATTGAGCACTCGATAGATATCTTGCCATTCTCTTCTGGCCTGTAGTGTTTGTATGGAGAAGTCTGCTGCTAATCTTATGGGTTTTCCTTTGTAGGTGACTCTTTGTTTTTCTCTTGCAGCCTTGAGGATCCTTTCTTTATGCTTATTCCTTTCCATTCTAAGTATAACATGTCTTGGTGTCTTTAGGTCTGGGTTAATTCTGTTTGGGACCCTCTGGGCTTCTTGAATCTTTATGTCTTTGGTGTTGTCTAGACTAGAGAAATTTTCAGCTATTATGGCCTGGAGAATGCTTTCTTCCTCTCCTTCTCTTTCTTCCTCTGGTAAGCCAATAATGCGTATATTGTTTCTTTTGAAGTCATCCCATAGGTCTCTGTTGTTTTCAGCATCTCTTAATCTCTTTTTGAGATCTCTTACTTCTTTTTTAGTTGTCTCTAATTCATCCTCAATCTTGCTAATTCTGTCTTCAGCCTCATAGATTCTATTCTCTCTGCCCTCTACTGCTTTCTGGAGTTCATCTATTTTGTTGCCCTGCTCTGATACTGTTTTAGCTTGTTCAGCTAGTTGCCTTCTTAGCTCAGCGATTTCAGCTTTCAGCTCTCTAATAACCATGAGATTATTAGAATTTTCTTCCATATTCTCATTTGTTGTTCCTGCATTTCTGATTACAATTTTTTCAAATTCTTTACTCACTCCTGTTATTATTTCCTTAGCTAATGTTTGGATGTTGAATTCATTGTTTTGTGCTTCACCCTCTGGAGGACTTTTAGGTGGACTCTTGTCCTGGTTCGAGTCTCCAATATTTTTTCTTGTTATTTTAACCATTTTATATGTTATGTTATGAGTTCCCTTTATCAGTACTTTTCAAATTATTGATCACTATTGCCTGGATTGACTTGTGTCTAAGTAACTTAATTAAAGGGTTTACCGTGGTGGAAGTTAACAGTTTTTTCAATCCCTGAGTTGGAGCTCAGTGGTGTAAAAGCCTCTTTTTTTTCTTCCCTGTAGGCTATGGGAGCCTGAGGGCTTTTAAACTATCAATAGGCTTCTTAGCTTAATCACTGACTCCTGACGAAGAGATAAAGCAGGGTGTGGCAGAGATAATCCAGTGGTTATGGAAAGAGACTTTCACAGCCCCTCAGCTATGCCACCGAGGTATAGGTCTTCTCCTGAGTTTCCCGGTTAGATCTCTGTCCCCTGGTGTCCCTCCCTGTTGCTGCTCCAGATTCTGAGGGTAGTAGCAATGGAGACTCAGAGTTGCACTTGGTGAGTCTCTGGGGTGTCTTTTCCTCCCTTCAGCTGTCCCCTTGTTGGTGGAGCAGACTGGAGGTGGTGTCTCCACTGATAAACTGTTGAACTGTTAGCAGTCTCTTAATCTCTCCTTAGGCCCCTCTCTCCTCTCTGTCACCAGCCACGCGTGTTTGTACTCACGGGTGATTTACTGGGTTCCTGTGGTCATTCTAGTCCTGTCTTGTTTCGGTCCGGGTGGTCTCCTTTGGTATTCCTAGTTGATCTGGGAGAGGAGAGGTAAGGAGAAGAGAGGAGAGGAGAGGAAAGGAGAGGAGAGGAGAGGAGAGGAGAGGAAAGGAGAGGAGAGAAAGCGATCTCTATTATTGTTGTTATTGATGCCATTGCTGTTGGACAGGACAGAGAGAAATGGAGAGAGATGGGGAAGACCGAGAGGGGAAGAGAAAGACAGACACCTGCAGACCTGCTTCACCTCCTGTGAAGTGACTCCCCTGCAGGTGGGGAGCCAGGGGCTGGAACCAGGATCCTTATGCCGGTCCTTGTGCTTTGCACCACCTGCACTTAACCCACTGCGCTACTGCCTGACTCCCAGGTGTCTGTCTTTCTTCCCTCCTCTGTCTTCCCCTCCTCCCTCCATTTCTCTCTGTCTTATCAAACAACGATGACATCAACAACAACAACAATAATAATAGAAAACAAGGGCAATAAAAAGGAAAATAAAAAGGCTGAGAAATCCACTAAAAAACTACCATCTTTAATATCTGGGTGTGTTATTGTCATCATGCTGACACCCTTTTTATATTTTCACTATTAGTGATTTAATATTGATTTACGAAATTACAAGATATCGGGAGTACAACTCCACACCAATTCCAGCACCAGAGCTCTGTGGCCCCAGTCCCTCCACTGGAAGCTACAGCAGTTCTTCTAGGGCTGCAGATAGGGGTTAACTATCATTTCTATCTGCCTATATTTGTATATATTTGCTCTTTTTATAAGGTTCTATCTTCCCTTCCTTTCCACGTCACACCTCCCCCTACTACTACATCCAAATGTTTTGCATTTTTCCTCTTCTCTCTCCAGTTCCTGATAGAATTGAATTCAGAGCCCTCTGCTCCTCTTCCCCCTGTCATCTCTCCTAGACTGGGAGTATGGACCAAAATTCATTTTGGGGTACAGAAGGTGGGAGACTTGGCATCTGTAATTGCTTCTCTGCTGGACATGGGTGTTAGCAGGTGGATCCACACCCCCCAGCCTGTTTCTGTCTTTCCCTAGTGGGGCAGGGCTCTGGGGAGGGGAGGTTCCAGGACACATGGGTGAGGTGGTCTGCTCAAGGAAGTCAGGATGGAGTCATAGTAGCATCTGCAACTTGCAGGCTGAAAGGCAGCAAGATATAAAGCAGGACAAAATGATTAGTGAACAGGAATAAAAAGTACGAATATGGCAGATGAGATTAGGGACCTTAGGGTGGAAGAAAGCTGGGAAGTCTCCTTTAGACTGATGTTCCAAATCAAGAGTCTTTCCTCTTGATTTGGAGAAAGAAAGCTGCTTGATGTTCTCCAACTCTGTTTGGGAGTTTTATTTCTTTGTTTATTTTGTTATCCAGGAATGTTATCACTGGAGCTCAGTGTCTACAAGTCTCCACCATTGCTAGTGGCCATTTTTGTTTTTCATTTGATATAGAAGGAGAGATATGGAGATAGCAAGGGAGAGAGAAAAACACAGAGAGGGAGAAAGAGACCAAAAAAAAAAGAAAGAAAGAAAGAAGGAAGGAAAGAATGAAAGAAAGAAAGAAAGAAAGAAAGAAAGAAAGAAAGAAAGAAAGAAAGGGCAGAACTGCTTCACCACGTATGAAGTGGAGCATGAACCCTGCATGTGGGGACTGGGATCTTGAACCTAGGTTGCTGAGTACCTTGACATATGTGTGTTCTTCAGGGAGCCATTATCCAGTTTCATACGTCTCCTGGTTCTTTCCACCCTTCTTAACTGTGGGGAATCCTGGTGGTGACATTTTTGACTCCTGCCATTACTTTATATATCTGGCCTAGCTCTTTGCCATTCCCCATGTCTTTGACTTTCTTCACTTTCTCCTTTGGCTGAAGCGTATTCTGCATTCATGTTCTGAGGGAAAAAATGTAGGAGATAAGTTTTTGAGACTTTTCAGTTTTTTTTTTTCTTTCTCATCTCAACATTTGTTTGATAATTTTTGGGAGAGTGTAATATTCTACATTTGGAAACTATTCTCTCTCAGATCATTAAAACACTGCTTTCTTTTTAGATAGACACTGCCAATCCCTGTTCAGGCGCCAACATGCCAGGCTGGGCTAGCTTCACAGGCGGTAGAGAGATGATCAGGGACTCATGGCTGAGCTGGGAAGCAGTATCTCTTTATTCATGTGGAACGCAGCACAATCTAAGCCATCTCTAATCACAGTCTTGTCCTTATATATCCTGAGGCAGAAGAGTCAGGTCTGAAGAGGATGTACATAGGATAGGGGGTGGGGAGAAGGAAAAAGCATGCAAAACAGTGAGGATTAAATCGATGCCCTGGAGGCAGGGTGGTGCTTAGTTAACAGTGGTTATGTAAATAGAATACCGTGTTAAGCAGGGGGGATTAAACCAATGAAACAGAAGGGGTCTTAGAAGCATAATTTAGAAGTAGACCAATAAGACCCAGAGAGGCAGAGAGAGAGAAAGAGTGATACAGACCATAGCACCGAGTTTTCCTCAGTGCAGTGGGGGCTGGGCTTGAACCTGGGGATTGCATAGGACAAAACAGTGCACTATCCAAGTGTCCTGTTTCACTGGCCCCCAAATACTGCTGTCTTGTGGTTTTAAGTCCTAGACTTTTGGGTGGACCCACCCCTCCACCCGAAAAGTCCTAAGATAGCTTTTTTATACCTACTGCTATCAAATTTCATAGCAGTGCATTTTTTGTTTCCTATATTGTGTTGAGTACTTGAAGGACCGTTTCAGTTTTGTTAACAACAACAAAATAATCATATCACTTAGCTCTGGGACATTTTCTTTAAAAATTTATCCTGAGGGAATAGGGTGGTGGCCCATCTGGTTAATTGCATGTGTTAAAAGTTCCAAAGGACCCTGGTTCAACCCCCTACCCCCCCCCCCAGGAGTGAAGCTTCACATGCCTTGAAGCTGTACTGCAAATAGCTCTCTGTCTCTCTCTCCTGCTCAAGCTCCCCCTTCCCTTTCAATTTCTTTCTGTCTCTATACAATAAGTAAATAAATATTTTAGAAATTCACTCTTGGGAGTGGGGTGGTAATGCAGTGGGTTAAATGCATGTGGTGTGAAGCACAAGGACCAAGGTAAGGATCCCGGTTCAAGCCCCCAGCTTCCCACCTGCAGGGGAGTCAGTTCACAGGTGGTGAAACAGGTCTGCAGGTATCAGTCTTTCTCTCCCCCTCTCTATCTTCCCTTCCTCTCTCCATTTCTCTCTGTGCTATACAATAATGACATCAATAACAACAACAACAATAAAAAAAACAATGGCAACAAAAGGAAAAATAAATAAATAAATATTTTAAAAATTAAAAAAAAAAAAGAAATTCACTCTGAATTTCCTTAATTTGAGATAAGGATTATTCTTTTACAAAATTGTTTTGGGTCTTCTGTCACGTTAGAAACTTCCTACAAACATGAGGTGATCTCCAACCCTACCTTCCTACTTAGAACAGAGTCCTGCCTGAAGAACTCTGTGAATGTGTCTGCTGGCGGGCGGCTCCGGCCACTACCGCAGAATCGGTGGACACTCGACTAGGTCTTGAGTAAACTTTCCGACATCCATGCTCATCCACCTATTTTTCTTCTTTTGTTGAATTCCTGCAGACGATGGCTTCTCCATCCTCTTGACAAATGTCCACAGGGAGAGGTGACCTAAACCAGGTGCCGGCACTGGAGGGGAGTCAGAGGTCAGGATGTGAGGGAGGCCGGCCTCACTCTGGCTTGTATCCCTTGCCCTCCTGTCTTCAGCCATTTTCTGCTGTCTCCAAGATGGCACCTCTGCCATGTTCCTTTTCCAGGAAGAAAATATTCATCGTTCCACCAAAGTGGAAGCGTGTGGCATGGAGCCTGGTTGGCTTTCTGGAGGGATAGCTGTTCCACTTGAAGATTTTTCAAGTCCCATTTGGAACCCCACCTCCAGAGAAACCTGGGGCCTCCAATTTGGAGTCTTTCTCTTTGCAGGGCTCCTATCATATTCTTTCTTTCTTTCTTTCTTTCTTTCTTTCTTTCTTTCTTTCTTTTTTCTTTCTTCCACCCAAGCACTGCTAAGCTTTGGTTTATGATGGTACAGGCATTCAACCTGGAACTTTGGAGCTTCAGACATGAGAATCTCTTTGCATAACCATTATGCTATCTACCCCTCCACCTTCTATCAGCTAATTTCTAGCAGGTCTGCTAGAAGGAAGTTTTACGTTCACTTGTCATCTCTCTTCATTCCTCTGTTTACAGGCTTGTTGTTGTTGTTGTTGTGTGTGTGTGTGTCTTTCTTGTTCCTAATGGATTTAACTTCTCCTTTTCTTTGTGATCTGTGCCTCTTGAAACCCTTGGCTATCATTCTAGGCGAGCTCCATGAGGGAGAGGAGTAGTGTTCTTGTCCACAATTCATTCACTCAGGCAACTAGACCAGGGAAAAATGGAAGAATCTAGCCTTCGAGTGGGTTGGAATCCACTCCCCTCTGATCTGATCTTGCTGGTCCATTGACCAGTCTGGAGGAATTCCAGGAGGAGCAGAGACAGAGGCTGGAAAGTTCCCCTGAAACAGCTGGAGCTCAAGTCACCTGACCAGAGCTGCAGGCATTCTGTCACTTTACTGTGGATGTCTGTAGGCTCCCTTCCTCCCCATGCAAGCCCCAGTCACCACCTCCAGAACCCCCACTCAATCCAGCTTTGATTCGGGGAGATCAGAGAGGCCACTTGACCTGATAACTTCCCCTTCTTTTGAGATAGCACAGAAACCATGATCCCAGAGTTACTAAGGGCCCAGTGGCCAGAGCCCTTGCCTCCTGCCCATGTTCACAAAGATTTGATATTAAGGAATGATGGAGGCGGAACTACTGGCTAATCTAGGTTTTCTGGTGGTGAACTTTAGACGAACAATGCCCCTTTGATCTTCGGAAGCAGGCCACCAAGTCCTGCCTACTTGGGGGGCTTTCAGGAGGCCGAGAAGGGCAGTGGGAGGCCCTAGGGAGTCCAGTTTCTCTAGCTGGAGCTGGGAGTGATTTGCATTTCAAAGGCTTCGGATAAACTGCAAAGGGACACTTTGGGCTGGGTGGGGGAGAGGCGGGCAGCCAAGATTACTTCTAATTCCCAAAGATTCGGAAAGGTTGGGTTGTCCCTGGCCACCCAGCTGAAAAGTCTGTCCAAGAGAGAGTTTCCCGATGAAACAGGAGAGGACAAATTCAGCCAAGCGTAGTGAAGGGGGGAGAGAGCCCTGGGAGAGCCAGCCCAAAGTGGCTCCAAGGACCCTGTTAATATTTAACCACCATTTCCATCAGTGGACTTCCATTTCTAGTGTCAGAGCAGGAAGGACCTCTGGTAATGACTTTGTGAATGGAGGAATGTGGGTTCAGAGAGCCAAATATCTTGCTTGTGATCAGAAGTGCTTGGGGGCAGAGCCAGGGTGAGAAGTTAAGCGTCCAGGTCCTGGGCTCTGGGCTCATGTCCTGGGCTCATGTCCTGGGCTAATGTGCTAATGTCCTGTGCTATGGGCTCACGTCCTGGGCTGTGGGCTCACGTCCTGGGCTCACGGCTCATGTCCTGGGCTGTGGGCTCACGCCCTGGGCTCTGGGCTCATGTCCTGGGTTCTGGGCTCATGTCCTGGGCTCTGGGCTCACGTCCTGGGCTGTGGGCTCACGTCCTGGGCTCACGGCTCATGTCCTGGGCTCTGGGCTCACGTCCTGGGCTCTGGGCTCATGTCCTGGGTTCTGGGCTCATGTCCTGGGCTCTGGGCTCACGTCCTGGGCTGTGGGCTCACGTCCTGGGCTCACGGCTCATGTCCTGGGCTCTGGGCTCACGTCCTGGGCTCTGGGCTCATGTCCTGGGTTCTGGGCTCATGTCCTGGGCTGTGGGCTCACGTCCTGGGCTGTGGGCTCACGTCCTGGGCTCACGGCTCATGTCCTGGGTTCTGGGCTCACGTCCTGGGCTCTGGGCTCATGTCCTGGGTTCTGGGCTCACGTCCTGGGCTCTGGGCTCATGTCCTGGGCTCTGGGCCAATGTCCTGGGCTGTGGCTCATGTCCTGGGCTCTGGGCAAATGTCTTGGGCTGTGGCTCATGTCTTGGGCTGTGGCTCACGTCCTGGGCTGTGGCTCACGTCCTGGGCTCTGGGCTCATGTCCTGGGCTGTGGGCTCACGTCCTGGGCTGTGGGCTCACATCCTGGGCTGTGGGCTCACGTCCTGGGCTGTGGCTCACGTCCTGGGCTCTGGGCTCACGTCCTGGGCTCTGGGCTCACGTCCTGGGCTCTGGGCTCACGTCCTGGGCTCTGGGCTCATGTCCTGGGCTGTGGGCTCATGTCCTGGGTTGTGGGCTCACGTCCTGGGCTCTGGGCTCATGTCCTGGGCTGTGGCTCACATCCTGGGCTGTGGGCTCATGTCCTGGGCTGTGGCTCATGTCCTGGGCTGTGGGCTCACATCCTGGGCTGTGGGCTCATGTTCTGGGTTGTGGGCTCACGTCCTGGGCTCTGGGCTCACGTCCTGGGCTGTGGGCTCACGTCCTGGGCTCTGGGCTCATGTCCTGGGCTCTGGGCTCACGTCCTGGGCTCTGGGCTCATGTCCTGGACTCTGGGCTCATGTCCTGGGCTCTGGGCTCATGTCCTGGACTCTGGGCTCATGTCCTGGGCTGTGGCTCATGTCCTGGGCTGTGGGCGAATGTCCTGGGCTGTGGCTCATGTCCTGGGCTCATGTCCTGGGCTCGCCCATTCTGCAGAGAATGCTCATTCATTCTCTCTCTCTCTCTCTCTCCCTCTCTCTCTCACTCGCACTCTCTCTCCCTCTCTTTCTCACACACACACCCTCTCTCTGTCACACACACACACACACACACACACACACACTCTCTCTCTCTCTCATACACTCTCTCTCACACACTCTCTCTGACACACTCTCTCTCACACAAAAAAACATTTTCTCACACACACATACTCCTTTCTTCTCTCTCTCTCTCTCTCTCTCTCACACACACACACACACTCACACACACATTCACACCGGGTGGACATTGGAGGTGTTCCAGCAGGTTGGCCAATGTCGCTGAGAACTCACTGTCAGGGGAAGTGGATGACATGGAAGAGGTCTTGTATTGAAGACTCCCTTCAATTAATCTGTGTCTCCCTGGTGAGTTTAATTTTTTTCCCACAATGATTATGATTATGATACAGTATATTTTCTTTAAAAAATTTTTTTTTTATTTAAGAAAGTATTAATTAACAAAACCATAGGGTAGGAGGGGTACAATTTCACACAATTTCCACCACCCATTCTCCATATCCCACCCCCTCCCCTGATAGCTTTCCCATTCTCTATCCCTCTGGGTCATTGTGGGATGCAGAAGGTAGAAGGTCTGGCCTCTGTAATTGCTTCCCTGCTGAACATGGGCGTTGACATTTTCAAGAGGCTTAGAGGGACCCACGAGGTGGCATAGTGGCTAAAATGTTGGACTCCCAAGAATGACGGCTTGAATCCAGGTTCAAAACCCCAGACCCCAACCCGAGGGAGGAAGCGTCAGAGGTGGTGAAGCTGTGCTACTAAGTGTCCCCTTCCCTCTCTTTTCAAGTACTCTGTCCCATCAAGCAAAAGAAAGAAAAGGGAGGATGGGGATGGCCCCCAGAAGCAGTGTACCTGCTATGCAGAGACTGGACCCACTGATAGCCCTGGTGGCAAATAAAGGGGGTGGGGGGAGGGAGAGAAGGAGAGAAAGGAAGAGAGCCAGCAAGCTAGCACACCGCCCAGGTCCACATCGGGCCCCCACTCAACTGGGGGTTGGGGTGGGGAGCTTGAACGCTGTGCTCTCTGTCTCTCTAAGTGAAAAAGCCAGCTTGGAGCCGTGAGACACTAGACACTAGAGCCAATGGAAAAGTAATAATAATTTAGATGCACCCAAAATAATAGTAATAAAAAATTAGTCCTTTTTTGGTCTTGTTATTTTTAAAAAGTTGGGAAAACCCTTCAGTAAAGGCATATTGGGCAAGTCTGTGACACACGTATCTGGCAGACAGAGCTGTGCAGTGATGTTGAGAGGAGGCATTAATGGGGCTGGGGCGATAACACAAGTGTTTGTTTACACAACAGACTTTCATACCAGAGGACTCAGGTTCAGTACCCCCAAGCTAAGCAGTGCTGTGATTAAAAAATAATAATAACAAAATATAGGCATCCACACTCACACACATACACACACACACACACAGAAGTCTAACAAAATATAGGCATCCACACTCACACACATACACACATACATACTCACACACAGAAGTCTATCAAAATACAGGCATCCACACTCACACACATACACACATACACACACACACAGAAGTCTATCAAAATACAGGCATCCACACTCACACACATACACACACACACAGAAGTCTATCAAAATACAGGCATCCACACTCACACACATACACACATACACACACACACACAGAAGTCTATCAAAATACAGGCATCCACACTCACACACATACACACACACACAGAAGTCTATCAAAATTCAATCTTAGGTTATTTCAAGTAGTGGGTATTGTTTTTTTGTTGTCTTCTCATTCTCTAGAGTATATGCGTATACACGAGTATCTTTCTGATAAAGTTTAAAGTTTAAACTTTAAATCCTCTGCAATGGCAATACATTATCAGAGTACAAAAGGAGTGCTTTGAGTCATTCTCCTTACTCAAAAGTGTCACTCTCCTAAATATTAATTTGAAAGTACCCTGAAATAGCTGCGCTTTCTCCCCATCTTGCCAGGGTCGCCATTTTGCATGGGTTGGCCTTCCTCTGGGGTTTTGCTTTGCAGGCACGGAATTGTCCTGTGTGTGTGCGTTTTAATCACAGAATAATCCCTATCAGACAACAGATAAAAGAAACCGTTTCAAGCTTTGAAGCAGAAACAAACAAATCATGAGAGATGTGTGCTCTCAGAGCCGTAGACACAGACACATACAACTGTCCCCTCTGGGGGACTTCAAAACAACGTCTGCTCTGTCAATCCTGACAACCTTCGGATGGTTTTCTCTTGTAAGTTTCAAACCAAACAAGAGTCAGAATTTACAAGAGGCCGTTCTGACTGTGAGGTCTGAAGTCAACTGTTGCCAAAACAGAAGTTGGCTGGTGACTTTGTAGAGTGAGTTTGCCAGGCGAGCCAGGAGACATTTGGAAAGTCCAGGGAGGGCGAGTGTCACGGCAGGGACACTTCACGGTGGACAAGGAGATGCTGGAGACCAAATGAGACTAGCAGCTGACCTGTGCGTTTGCTCTGCTTTCAAAACTGTGTGGTGTAATGGAGGGAGCTGGCCTTTGAAGAACACCCACCACTCTTTCCTGACAGGGAAACCAAGTCCTTTTACCCAAGACCAGGCTGAGCGGCCGAGGCTTCCAGAGAGGAACCGGCAACTCAGTGAAATGGACAGAGGCCCCCCAGCCCCACGCTTTTTATTTTTTCTTTATTGCCATCAGGGTTACCACTAGGGTTTGGTGTCTGCACCACGAGGCCGTGTTATTAGTGGGCGTTCCCCCCACCTTTTTAAATAGCGATAGAGAGACATTGAGAGGCATAGGCAGCGGTGTACCCGGGAGAGCACACACATTATTATCTCTTTTTAATTTCTTTATTGGGGAATTAATGTTTTACATTTGACAGTAAGTACAATAATTTGTACATGCATAACATTTCCCAGTTTTCCATATAACAATACAACCCCCACTAGGTCCTCTGTCATCCTTCTAGGACCTGTATTCTCCCCCACCCACCCACCCACCCCAGAGTCTTTTACTTTGGTGCAATACGCCAATTCCAGTTCAGGTTCTACTTGTGTTTTCTCTTCTGATCTTGTTTTTCAACTTCTGCCTGAGAGAGGACACATGTTATTAGCTCACGCTGGAATCTGGGTTCAAGTCCTCAGTCCCCACCTGTAGGAGGGAAGCTTTGAGAGCAAGGTTGCTGGTGTTTCCTTTTTTTTTTTTTCTCTCCCTCTACCTTCCCCTCCCCATCAGTTTCTCTCTGTTTCTATCCAAAGTGGAAAGAAGGGGGGGGGAGTGGCTCTCAGGAGGCGTGGACTTGTCATGTAGGCATTGAAACCCAGAGATAATCCTGGTGACAATAATAATAACAACACAAGACAGAGGGAAAGGGGAAAACAGAGAGGGAGAGAGAGAAGAGAGAGAGGAGAGAGAGAGACCTGCAGGGCCTCTGCTCTGCTTGAGAAGCTTCCTCTCCTGCATGTGGGGACTGAAGGCTTGAACCTGGGTCTCTGAGCATGGTAGCATGTGTGCCCCACTAGATACACTACCCATCAGACCCTCTACCATTTGTGAAGCTTCAACCCTGCAGGTGGGAGTGGGGGCTGGAATCAAGGTCCTCATGCTTGGTAAGGTCTGTGCTTCACCGGGTGTGTGCCGAGGTCCGATGACAACGGGAAAGCGGATACGACAGGCAAAGGCTTCCTAACCATCCTTAAGTGCCGGGATAGTCCGAGGGTGCTTCTTCCCGAGCAAGTGCTCTCTGGGTTGGAGAGAACTCGACTGGAGCCAACCTAGGCTGCTGCATGGGAGAGGGATCAGGAACTCTTGCCGGGCTAGCTTCGCAGGAGAGAGAATCTGGGATTCGCGGAGCCAGAAGGCAATTCCAATGTGTGCTTAATCAGAAGAGAATCTGTATTTATACTCGCCAAGAAGGAAATAGTAGGATGGAAAACAAGATGTGACGTAGAGAGGGTGGAGTGAAAAGAGAGTGCGGAACAGTAGGATTAAACCAGTGCCCTGCAGGCAGGGCGGTTCTCAGGTACAGCAGTGATTATGGAAATAGACCACAGCGTCAAGCAATGCAACAGAAGGGGTCTCAGAAGCAGAATTAGAAGCAGACCAACACGTAAGTGTACAGAAGGTGCAGCCAGGCATTCCTGCAGCCATCTCTACCACCCATCTCCAAATCATCTGATTATTGCCCAGAGACTCGCCACACCTACTCCCTAACTGCCAAGCACCTGCCCCTCCTGCAGCCGTGGATAGTCCTCGGTCTTTATCTGTCTCTGAATCTCTGCTCTCAGTTCTTATATAACTGGAATCCTGGCAACATTTCTCCTTCATGTTTAGAATTTTTTTTTCCACATAACGTATGTGGTCAAGAGTGACCTGTGCTGGAGCATGTGTCAAAGTTTTTTTCTTTAAAATACATATATTTGGGGGTCGGGTGGTAGCACAGGGGTTAAGCGCAGGTGGCGCAAAGCACAAGGACCGGCGTTAAGGATCCCAGTTCGAGCCCCCGGCTCACCACCTTGAGGGGAGTCACTTCACAGGCGGTGAAGCAGGTCTGCAGGTGTCTGTCTTTCTCTCCCCCTCTCTGTCTTCCCTTCCTCTCTCCATTTCTCTCTGTCCTATCCAATGATGACATCAATAACAACAACAATAATAACTGCAACAATAAAACAACAAGGGCAACAAAAAGGGAAAATGAATAAATAAATATTTTTTAAAAACTTCAAAAATACATATATTTGGGGGCCGGGTGGTGGCACACCTGACTGAGCACACATGTTACAGTATGCAAGGACCCAGGTTCAAGCCCCCAGTCCTTACCTGCTGGGGGAAAGCTTGGCAAGTGGTGAAGCAGGGCTGCAGGTGTCTCTCTGTCTCTCTCCCTCTCTATCTCCCCCTTCCCTCTCAATTTATGACTGTCTCTATCCAATAAATCAATAAAGAAATATAGTAAAACATTATATATGTATACATATGGAGGGGAGACAGGGGTACACACTCACTGGGGGGATGGCCCCTGGCACCCCAATGTTACTGGACACAGGGGACATCTGTGGTGCTGTGACTTGTGAGTTACAAAAACATAATAATGAAAACATCTTTATTACTGGTGTGTGTGTAAAAAATATGACTGGATTCGTAGTTACGCAAAGAGGCTTGCATATACTCATGCCTGAGGCTCCCAAGTTTGATCCACACCACCATAAGCCAGAGAACAGCCGTATTCTTGTAAAAAAAAAAAAAGCATATATATACATAAATATATATAATTTTAATGAGAGGCAGAGAGAGATACACAGAGAGACCAAGAGACCTGTTCTCTAGCTGATGTTGGTGCTGGGGACTGAACTTGGGAACTCAGAGCCTCAGGCAGGAGAGTCTTCTATAGAGCTTCTATGCTATGTCCCCAGGCCAGTTCCTTTCTAAGGCTGGGCATTATTCCCCCATCTGGATACTTCAGATTCTGTTTCTCCCTCCACTCCTTCGTAGACATTTGGCTTGCTTCTGCATTTGTGAATAACACCAGTGTGTCCATGGGAGCAAGATAACTGTTCCCTTCCCTCCTTTTTATTTCTTTCCTTCTTTATTTTAAAAATTTGTGTTTGTGTATAACCTTGAGTTTACTAAACCTTCCTGAGAGTCCTCAGAAGTCAGTGTGCTGAAAAATAATAGCGTAGACTATATTTATATATTCCAAAAGTACCTGATGGCTGGTTTGGGCCAGTTTGGATGGCCAAAAGCACTTGTCCCTGCGAGGAAACCCCACAGTCCAGAAGCCCTTCCTCTGTCCACAGCGCCCCTCCCTTCCCTTCCCTTCAGCAGCCGGGGCTGGGGGAAAGTTGTGTGCAGTAGTATTTTAAACACTCATTATTCAAGGACCCCCACGGTGGTTCCTTCTGGAAAAGCAAGGCTCTGTCGGTGGAGGAAATAACAAGCTCTAAATGACTTGTAATAAATTAGAGCTTTGATGTCAAAACTTCTGACCCAAGCCTAGGATTTGACAGTTTACAACAGGCTCTGCCCTGGACTAAGCGGCCTCATCTGGTGTTTATGGGGGTGGGGCCCCGCAGGGAGCCTTTTACACCCGGGCTGGGGATTGCTGCAGGGAAGGGGGCCTGGGGGACAAGTCCTGCTTTGATGCCTTCCCCCTCTGTCACCCTGGGCACCCTGACTGCTAAATCTCCTTCCTGAGCTCTAGCTTTCTTGGATGGAAACTGAACTTGGAGACCACTTTGCCCCAAACTATCTGGCAGGAGCAAATGGTGCCAGGAAGGCTGTCTTACCACTCACTCAGGCATATGTTGATGGACAACGTGGAACGCGGAATGCCACTTGCTGAAAGGAAGTGTTTTTACCTGGGAAGAGGACATAATGGTTATTCACGTCTGAGGCCTGGAGGCTCTAGGTTCCATTCTTGGCACGCCCATGAATCAGAGCTGAGCAGTGCTCTGGTTTAAAACAAATAAATAGGGGCCGGGCAGTGGTGCACACATTACAGTGCAAAAGGACTGGGGTTCAAGCCCCCAGACCCCTACCTGCAAGGGGAAAGCTTTACAAGTGGTGAAGCAGGGCTGCAGGTGTCTCTCTGTCTCTCCTCCCTCCCTTCCCAGTTTCTCTCTGTCTCTAGCCAATAAAGAAAGAAAGAAAGGTAAAACTTCTAATAAATAAGTAAAACGTTTACAAAAAGGGCTGGCAGCATGGCTCACGTGAACGCTGCACTGCTTTCTCATGGACGTGACCTGGGTTTGAGCGTGACCCTGGAGGAAGTCTCATCTCTATGGTCTCTATCACTCTGTTTGCTTCTTTATTATTTTTTTTAAAGTGCTTTGGCTGAGAGATTTAAAAGAGCCATAAAAAATTGTATTTTTTGCGCAGACATGCCAGTAATAAAGGTCTTTTCCTTATCGTAGTTTTGTAGCTTCCAAGTCACAGCCCTGCAGGGTCCTCTGTGTCCAGCGAAGTCTGGGTGCCGCTGAGAGCCAGGGACCTCCCCACAGAGTGTGCGCCTCTGCTCTTTGCAAGAAGACAGTGCTACGATCTACAAGTAAGAGGGTTTGAAAGTGATGGACATTGAGGCCCCTTTGACGCAAGTGGTTACTTAACAGATGTTTACTCATGATCACCAAGATGAAAAGTGCCTATGGCTGGGTGGCTAGGTGGGTGGAGATAGGCCCTGTCTCAGCAGTCACAGAAAGTAAAAGGATCATTGTCACCACGTGTGTGTGTGTGTGTGCGCGTGTGCGTGTGCGTGTGCGTGTGTGTGTGTGCTTGTGTGTGTGTGCTTATGTGTGGGTGTGTGTGTGGGTGCATGTGTGTGTGTGCGCGTGTGTGTGCATGTGTGCGTGTGTGTATGCGTGTGTGTGAGTGTGTGTATGTGTGCGTGTGTGTGTATGCGTGTGTGTGTGAGTCTGTGTGGGTGTGAGTGTGTGTGTGTGCGTGTGTTTATGTGTGTGTGAGTGTGTGTGTGTGCATGTGTGTGTGCATGTGTGTGTGTGCGTGTGTATGTGTGTGCGTGTGCATGTGTGCGTGTGTGTATGCATGTGTGTGAGTGTGTATGCGTGTGTATGTGTGTGCGTGTGTGTATGCGCGTGTGTGTGAGTCTGTGTGGGTGTGAGTGTGTGTGTGCATGTGTACGTGTGTGCATGTGTGAGCATATGCGTGTGTGTGAATTTTTTATTATCTTTACTGGATACTGACAGCCAGAGATTGAGAGGGGAGAAGAAGGTAGAGAAGGAAGGGGGAGATAGAGAGGGAGAGAGACAGAGAGACAGAGAGACACCTACAACCCTGCTAAATCACATGCGAAGCTTTTCCCCTGCAGGTGGAGATGGGGGGGAGTGAACCCGGGTCCTTGAACAGTGTAATGTGTGTGCTTAACCAGGTGCTCCACTGCCCAGTTGTGAGTGTGTGTGCGTGTGTGTGCATGTTTTATGAGGACACCCCACATTCTTCAGATCCTGGCAGTGTCTGGGTCATTGCTCCCATTATTAAGTCTGCAAAACTGAGCTCCCCAGAGTCACCCCCACCCCCAATCCCAGCTGAGCGGTGATAGGATGGTGGGCGTCTCTTCTCTCCAGACCAGGCATGCGGACTCCAGAGCTGGGAGGTATCCCCAGATGGGCCCTCTGGTCCTGCCTCCCCTCCACCACCCCCCACAATCCAGAGCCATCTTGCCAGCCTCTAATGGGGACCCCCTAAGCCCTTCTGTCCTGTCTAGTCTTAGTGAGGTGGCAGGCTGAAGACTGGGAAACCCCTTCCAGGAACCGGAGTCTGAGAGCTGAAGAGGGAGGGGGCTCCTCCAGGGAAGATCCCTCTTTGTAGAACCAGGTCCCTCTGGACCACTCATAAATAATACCCGTCCATCCCTCTCATGCCACAGAGCCAGGAGGCAGCCCAGGCCGGATGGAATTCCTGCAGCAGGAAATTGTGTGGAGAACAAAGCACCCTTATCGTCCAGATTTCCTGGGCTCCTGCCCCCTCTTCTGGGCTTGTCTGGTCCTCCCACCCTCCCAGTCCAGGGGCTGGGAGCCAACACCTGGTGGGGACTGGGGAGGGTGGGATGTGGCGATTCCCCCAGCCTGACAGCTGCACAGTGTCCCCCTAAACATTTGCTGGTTAAAGTCCAATCCAGACCTCTTCATGAGTCTGTGAACTGGGGTGAGGGGCAGCACTTCCCCCCCACCCACCCACAGAACCCAGCAGAATGTGGGGAATGTGGAAATGGCTTGGGAGGGAGCACTCTCTTGTGAGTGGTGGTCAGAAAGGATGGGGAGTGCTCCTCTGACACAGGGCCTACAAGGAGCCTGGGCAGGGCGTGTGCAGGCTGTGAGCTGGAGGGGTCCAGGGACCAGGACGGAGTAGAGAGAGCGGCTTGCCAGGGGGTGGGGGGCAGCTCTTCTCCGGTGCCCCTTCTGTCCCTGATATTCACAGCTGAGGAGAGAACAAGGTACATGTGACACCTGTCATCAAGCTTCCTGCATCCAGCTAGAGGATCCAGGTTCAAGCCCCCCCCCCCCCCCCCCCGTCCCCACCTGCATGGAGGAATCTTTGTGATCACAGGAACCCAGGAACCGTGCGGCAGTTCTCTCTCCCCTCTCTGCCTCTGTCTCTGTGTATCAGAATCAATCAATCAATCAATGGCTGCAGGGCACAGTGGACCTGTGCAGGTACTGAGTCCCAGAGATAATCCCGGGGCCCAAATAAAAACAGAAACAGACGTACTCCTCGCAGCCCAGAGGCCAGACGAAGCCGCACTTGGGTGCTGGCTGGTTTTGAGAGTGATTTCCACTCAGACAGAGACAGAAAGAGACAGACAGAGAGAGAGGGAGAGACCCCACAGCACTGGAGCTGCCCTTGGGGCCAAGACCCTTCCAGGTGGGGTCAGGGCTCGAACCTGTATCTCCTTCAGAAGCCAGGCCAGCTGACCTAGTCCTCGGCCCCATGTCTCGTGTGCTGCATGTGGTCATTCTCCTAGGGTCTTGGGAAAAATGCACAGCCGAGCTCTGGCTGTGGCGCACCTGGTTGAAGTGCACATTCCCAGATGCAGGGGCCTGGGTTCAAGTTCCCGCTCCCCACTTGCAGGGGAGAAGCTTCTTGAATGGTGAAGCAGGGCTACAGGTGTCTCTCTTTCTCTCCCTCTCTCTCTTTCTCTCTCTCTCTTTCAGTTTCTCTCTCTATCCAAAATGAACAAACTATCTGCAAAAATATTTTCTATATTTATTGAATGCATACTTACTTATATATTTAAAGTTTATTGCTTTTTAAATATTTTAACCTATTTTTAATTTGTTATCTGATAGGAGAGAAGGAAATTGAGAGGGGAGGGAGAGAGAGGTCGGAGAGAGACAGAGGACACCTATCACCCTGCTTCCCCGTTCAGCAAGTCTCCCCTGCAGTTGGGGACCCGGGGTTTGAACCTGGGTACTTGTACTTAGTAATATGTACACTTAACCAGGTGTGCCACCACCCCACCTGGCCCCTTATTTCAATGTTTTCAATGTGCTTATTTATGCATTTCAGTCAGTCAGACATTTATTCTGCTGGTGCAGGACCAATGAGCAGTGTGCAGACCTCTGAGCTCCAGGGAGTCATAGGTTCTGGTCCCGGTTCCAGGATCTCACTTGGAGAAACGTGTGTGTGTGTGTGTGTGTGTGTGTTTGTGTGTGTGTGAGTGTGTGTGAGTGTGTGTGAGTGTGTGTGTGAGTATGGGTCTATGTGGGTGTGGGTGTGAGCGTGTATCTGTGTGAGTGTGAGTGTGTGTGTCTGTGTGTGTGTGAGTGTGTGAGTGTGTGTGTGTCTGTGTGTGTGTGTGTCTGTGTGAGTGTGTGTGAGTGTGTGTCTGTGTGTGTGAGAGTGTGGTGTGTGAGTGTGACTGTGTGTGCATGTGAGTGTGTCTGTGTGAGTGTGTGTTTCTGGGTGAGTGTGTGTGTCTGTGTGAGTGTGTATCTGTGAGTGTGTGTGTGTGTGAGTGTGTGTGTCTGTGTGTGTGAGAGTGTGCTGTGTGAGTGTGACTGTGTGTGAGTGTGTGTGCATGTGAGTGTGTGTGAGTGTGTGTGTCTGTGTGTGTGAATGTGAGTGTCTGTGTGAGTGTGTGTATGAGTGTGTGAGTGTCTGTGTCTGTGTGTGTGAGAGTGTGGTGTGTGAGTGTGACTGTGTGTGCATGTGAGTGTGTGTGAGTGTAAGTATGTGCGCGTGTGTGTGAGTGTGTGTGCATGTGAGTGTGTGTGAGTGTGTGTGTGAGTGTATCTGTGTGAGTGTGGTGTGTGAGTGTGACTGTGAGTGTGTGTGCATGTGAGTGTGTGTGCATGTGAGTGTGTGTGTGAGTGTATCTGTGTGAGTGTGGTGTGTGAGTGTGACTGTATGTGAGTGTGTGTGCATGTGAGTGTGTGTGTGTGAGTGTGTGTGAGTGTGTGTGTGGTGTGTGGTGTGTGAGTGTGTGTGTGTGTGAGTGTGTGTGTGTGAGTGTGTGTGTGTGTGTGTGAGTGTGTGTGTGAGTGTGTGAGTGTGTGTATGTGTATGTGTGTGGTGTGTGGTGTGTGAGTGTGTGTGTGTGTGAGTGTGTGTGTGTGAGTGTGTGTGTGAGTGTGTGTATGTGTGTGTGTATGTGTATGTGTGTGAG
Source organism: Erinaceus europaeus (assembly GCF_950295315.1). Lineage (NCBI taxonomy): Eukaryota > Metazoa > Chordata > Mammalia > Eulipotyphla > Erinaceidae > Erinaceus > Erinaceus europaeus. Next base: position 5,731,291 of record NC_080164.1, on the reverse strand, counting down.
TGTGCGTGAGTGTGTGTGAGTGTGTGTGAGTGTGTGTGTGTGTGAGTGTGTATGTGAGTGTGTGTGTGTGTGGTGCCACAGACACGTGCTGGCTTTGTTAGTTTTTTTCCTTGTTCTCACACTTATGTATTTAAAAAATTTTGGTTATTATTTATTTCCCCTTTTGTTGCCCTTGTTGTTTTTTATTGTTGTATTTATTATTGTTGTTGTTGTTGTTGATGTCGTCATTGTTGGATAGGACAGAGAGAAATGGAGAGAGGAGGGGAAGACAGAGAGGGGGAGAGAAAGACAGACACCTGCAGACCTGCTTCACCGCCTGGGAAGCGACTCCCCTGCAGGTGGGGAGCCGGGGCTGGAACCGGGAACCTGACACTTGTGTATAAATGAGAGAGGGGCGAGGAGCAGGAACCAGGGCAAACCCAGGCCTTCGTGCTTCACAGTCCAGTGCTCCCTCCACTGCACTGCCTCCTGGTTTGCCTTGTCTCTAGTCACTGCGGCTTAGTGCAGCAACTGAGAACTCATCACTTCTGGTGGCCTGTTTTGCTTTTCATTCAATAGGCCAGAGAAAAATTGAGAAAGGTAGGAGAGATAGAAAGGGGGACAGAGGAAGCGCAGACGGTGGAAGGACAGACGGTGGCGCAGCAGGTTAAGCACAGGTGGTGCAAAGCACAAGGACCGGCCTACGGATCCTGGTTCAAGCCCTCGGCCTCACAGGTGGTGAAGCCGGTCTGCAGGTGTCTGTCTTTCTCTCCCCCTCTCTGTCTTCCCCTCCTCTCTCCATTTCTCTCTGCCCTATCCAACAACAGCAATATCAAGAACTACAACAATAAAACTACAACAATAATAACTACAACAATAAAAACAAGGGCAAAAAAAAAAAAGGAATAAAGCCTGTCTCTCTCTTTCCCTAGTGTCTTTCTCCCCTTTTACCTCCCTGTCCCCTCTTGATTTCTTTCCAATAAAAAAAGAGGGGGAGAAAGATAAATACCTACAGACCTGTTTCACCACTTGGGAAGTGACCTCCCTGCAGGTGGGAAGTGAGGGCTGGAACCCAAATCCTTGTGCCGGTCCTGGTCCTTGTGCTTAATACTGTGTGTGCTTAGCCGGGTGTGCCACTTCTGGGCCCCCTTGTCTGCTTCCTATTGGACATTGATCTCTGGTCCTCCGACCTGCCCTGGTGTTCTGAGGATGTCTCTGACTTCATTCCTGTCTGTCTTTCCTGGATGTCCACCTTACCCCGCTGGGGGCGGTGCTCAGGCCCCAAGTGACTCCTGCCCTTCAGAAAATCTCAGGGGCTAAGAGGGGTACAACTCCACATAGTTCCCACCACCAGATCTCTGTATCCCATCCCCTCCCCTGACAGCTTTCCTATTCTTTATCCCTCTGGGAGTATGGACCCAGGGTCACTGTGGGATGCAGAAGGTGGAAGGTCTGGCTTCTGTAATTGCTTCCCCGATGAACATGGGCGTTGACAGGTCGATCCATACTCCCAGTCTGCCTCTCTCTTTCCCTAGTGTCTTTCTCCCCTTTTACCTCCCTGTCCCCTCTTGATTTCTATCCAATAAATTAAAGAGAGAGAGAAGGAGGGAGAAAGAAAGACCCTTGTAGCATTGTTTCACCAGTCATGAAGCTTGTCCCCTGCAGGTGGGGGCTGGGGGCTTGAACCCAGGTCCTTGCGCACTGTAACAGGTCTGCTCAACAGGGGACACCACCACTGGGTCCTGCGAAAAGGGTTTTAGGTGGACCACTGGCTCCCAGAGCAGACCCTGTGCAGAGAGAGGTCCTACATGTGGTCTTGCTGAATGGGATCCCATTAAAGGCTTTTCACAGATGACACTGGGACCCTCCCACACCCCCTGCCCAAGACTGAAGATCAGAGCAGGACGGTGAGGCCTAGGGGTGGTGGCCTTGGTCCCAGAGCCAGAGCTGCAGTACTGAGTCGCCAAGCTCAGAGCAAAGCTGACCACAGACAGACCCAGACAGGGTGGCTGACCTCACAGGAGCCAGGACCCACGTTCAAGTCTCCATGCCCACCTACAAGAGAGAAGCGTCCTGAGAGGTGACTAATGCCACAGGTGTCTCCTCTTTTCTCTGTCTCTCACTCCCTCTCTATTTCTGTTTCCTCAACTTCTCTCAGAAAAAAAGAAAAGAAAAGAAAAGAAAGGAAAGGCCCAATAGGACCAGTGGGATGGTGCAGGCACTGAGCCCCAGCGATAACCCTGGTGGAAAAAAAAAAAATCTCTTTCCAAATATCATCACATGAGAGGGACTGGAGCTTGGCTATCAACATGTGGACTCACTCCTAACAATGTCAGATTCCTGGAACCAGCAAGTGTGACCTGATCAGGGAAAAGGGGGGGTTGAGGTATAATTATGGATCTTGGCATGAATAACCCTCCCGGGCTCTTGGGGACAGGGGGATTCTCCACCAGCCTCCCCTGTCTGTCAGTCCGTTGGATCTGACTGTGTCACTGGAGCTGAGAGCAGTCAGTGGTGCTGAGTCCTGCCATCCCCACACACAGGGAATAGGGATCCAGGAGGAGACACTTAGCCAGAGGGCTCTGGAGCTGGTCTGAGCTCTGGGGCTTCTGTCTGCTCAGGCGTGCGCTCCCTGCTCTTCTGCTGCTGGTGGGACTCTTCTCGTGCCTTCCTGGGAGTTTTGACCTCACATGGCTATCGGGAGAGGGCAGATAGCACAATGGTTACACAGACAGACTCTCAGGCTAGAAGCTCCAAAGTCCAAGGTTCAATCTCCCACACCACTGCTCAGCTCTGGTTAAAAGAGAAGGGGAGGGGAGGAGAAGGGAGGGGAGGGCAAGGGAGAGAAGGGAGGGGAACGGATAGGAGGGAAGGGGGAGGGGAGGGAAGGAGAGAGAAGGAGAGAGGAAGGGGAGGGCAAGGGAGGGGAGGGGAGGGGAGGGAAGGGGAGGGGAAGGAAGGAGAAAGGAAAGGAGGGGAGGGGAAGGGAGGGAAAGCCCCCCACTTTGGGGGAACCCCAGTGGACCCCCAGGAGATGGTAAGTTATAATTTAGGATGAGAAGGTGCCCTGACACCCTCCAGGATCTCACATGACGGGAGCAGGCCAGGAAGAAATAATAGTCACTGAGCATGCAAGGGGAAGCCATTCTGCTTATTCATTTTTAATTTTTATCTATTTATTATTTTCATTTGATCTGAAAGGAAGGAGAGAAATTGAAAGGGGAGGGGAGGGGAAGGGAGGGGAAGGGAAGGGAGGGGGAGAGAGAGGGAGGGGAAGGGAGGGAGGGGAAGGGAGGGAGGGGAAGGGAGGGAGGGGAAGGGAGGGGAGGGGAGAGAGAGGGAGGGGAAGGGAGGGAGGGGAAGGGAGGGGAGGGGAGAGAGAGGGAGGGGAAGGGAGGGAGGGGAAGGGAGGGGAGGGGAGAGAGAGGGAGGGGAAGGGAGGGAGGGGAAGGGAGGGGAGGGGAGAGAGAGGGAGGGGAAGGGAGGGGAGGGGAAGGGAGGGGAGGGGAGAGAGAGGGAGAGGAAGGGAGGGAAGAGGAGGGGAGGGGAGAGAGAGGGAGAGAAGGGGAGGGAAAGGGAGGAGAAGGGAAGGAAGGGGAGGGGAGGGGAGAGGAGGGAAAGAAAGGTGTTACATGACTATCTCTTAAGGACCAAAGAGGTGTGCATTCAACTCCAGTCTGGGTAAGAAGTGGTGCTGCGAGGCCTCTAAGCTATATAAGAACTTTCTGAGAGAGAGAAAGAGAGGGAGAGGGAGAGATAGAGAGATAGATATAGAGAGAGAGGGAGATAGAGAGAGAGGGGGGAGATAGAGAGAGAGAAGGAGATAGAGAGAGAAGGAGATAGAGCGAGAGAGAGGGAGAGAGACAGAGGGAGGCAGAGAGAGAGAGAGAGATACACAGCACAGCATTCAAAGATTTCTTCATTGTGCTGCGAGTTGGGTTCAAACCTCGACCACACACATGGCAAAGCAGAGCACTAACCCAGTGAGCTGTGTCAAGGCCCCACACAGTTGTGTTGGGAGCAGGAATGGTGACCACTGCCTGTGGGAAGAGTGAACCGGCCTCCCGGGCCGATGGGGGGAGCGATACTTTGCCACATGTCGGTGAGTGTATATGAAACTCAGACTTCAGCATCCAGACAGAAAGCTTTACTGGAACACAGCCATGCCTACTTAGTCATCTTAAAATTTCAGTGGTTTAGTTATCTACAGCACTGCTCAGCTTGGGCTTAGGGTGGGGCTGGGGATTGAACCAGGGACTTCTGGGGCTTCAGCCACAAGAGCCTGTTGCTTACACCACTGTGCTATTCCCTCCTGTCCATGCCATCCATTTTCCAGCTACCTTTGTGACACAAGAAAAAGAAGTAGCAGTGTCAGCAATCCTGTGACTCAAAGATGCTAAGACACTTATCATCTGGTTCTTTATAACCAGGGTTTGGCCATCAGCGACCTGTACACGTGGAGACAACCTTTCAGTGACACACGACAGGTGCTGTTTATACCTGGATTGTTGGAAATAGCTCCAATCACAACCCACAGACCTGCATTTTCCAGTGAATACATTGTCTGACATTCTATTTACAAGCATCATTCATTCCGCTTGTCCCTTCTCTGTGAAAATGAGATCATTTTTCAGTCTTCTTTCACAGGTAGTGCCATGAATAAATAGCCTTGTACATATGTCTTTGTCCTTTGGTTGAGTTTCTAGAAATTGAATCGCTAGTCACAGGACATAGGTTTCAACTTTCAGTAAGTAGATAGTACAAGCCAAATCCCCTCCATCATGACACCCCACAGATAGGGGCATGACACATACTTTCAAACGACTCCCCAGACAGCTCGTTACTTAGAAGGGCACCGTCAGCCCCACAAGCAGAGCCCACCTAGAGAGACTGTTCAATAAATGACTGTGGGTCCACAAAAAGTCATGTGACATGCCAGGCAGTGGCACACCTGGTTAAGTGCACACATGACAGTGTGTAAGGACCCAGGTTCAAGTCCCCGGTCCACACTGCTAGGGGGAAATCATCAAGAGTGGTGAAGCAGGGCTGCGGGTGTCTGTCTCTTTCTTTCTCTCTCCCTCTCTCTCTCTCTCTCTCTCTCTTTTTTTTTTGCCTCCAGGGTTATTGCTGGGGCTCAGTGCCTACACCACGAATCCACTGCTCCTGGAGGCCAGTTTTTCCCTTTTGTTACCCTGGTTGTTTTTATCGTTGTTGTGGTTACTATTATCGTTGCTATTGATGTCATTGTTGTTGGATAGGACAGAGAGAAATGGAGAGAGGAGGGGAAGACAGAGAGGGGGAGAGAAAGACAGACACCTGCAGACCTGCTTCACCGCCTGTGAAGTGACTCCCCTGCAGGTGGGGAGCCGGGGGCTCGAACTGGGATCCTTACGCCGGTCATTGTGCTTTGCGCCACCTGAGCTTAACCCACTGCGCTACCGCCTGACCCCCCCCTCTTTTTTTTAAAAAATTCATTATCTTTATTTATTTATTGGATACAGACAGCCAGAAATCAAGAGGGAAGGGGTGATAGAGAGAGAGACAGAGACAGAGACCTGAAACATTGCTTCACTATTCGCAAAGCTTTCCCCCTGCAGATGGAGACTGGGGGCTGGAATCCAGGTCCTTATACATTGTAACCTGTGCACTCAACCAGCTACACCACCACCCAACCCTCTCTTTCCGTATCACCCCTCCACTCTCAGTGTCTCTGTCTCTATCCAATAATAAACAGATAAAAAGTGTTTTTTATTTTTTAAAAAAAGACGTGATGTTAAATGCAACCAGAGCCTAGAAACATCCCCCCAAGGAGGAACCGATCCCACATGAAGGACCGGCGTAAGCGCCAGCAGCCACATCTGGTCTCCTCCGGAAATGGCGGGAGGTAGGTGGTGGGCATGTCGTATCTGGCTTGACTTTCCAGTATTATTTCCAGGAGCCAGGCAGTGGCACTCCCAGTAAAGCGCACACATCACAGTGCATAAGAACCCAGGTTCAAGCCCCCAGTCCCCATCTGAAGGAGGAAACTTCACAAGCAGTTAAACGGTGCTGCAGGTGCTGCCCTTTCTACCTTTTCCCTCTCAATTTCTATCTCTTTCCAAAATAAATAAACAAGAAGATAAATCATTGCGTATGCATATATCAAAGCCTGCAGAAATGAGCAAGATTTCCTTCCCTAGGAATGCCTCAACTCAACTTATTTTAAGTCTTTTTTGTTTTTAAGATCTATTTTATTTGTTCTATTTTAATGAGAGAGAGAGAGAGACACCAGAGGCCAGCTCAACTCTTATGATGCTGCTGGGGCTTGAACATGGGACTTTAGAGCCCCAGGTAGGAAAGGCTTTTGCAAATCCGTTATGCTGTCTCCTTGGACTAAGTCACTATTTTTAATATGAAGAAACATAAAATTATTCATCCCCATCAGTGGAAGACTTATGAAGTGAGTTGTATATCCACATGATGAAGGAGAGAGACTAAAAACTCAGCACACTGAACAGAGCCCTCTCCCTGCCTCTATATGAGCAATTCCTTATTCAGTCCTTTCTAAGCTGATGCTTTGAGTATATTTTTAAGTGAAGCAAAAAGCGAGGGAAAGTGTATGAGTCTATCATTTACCGAGGAACAGAATAAACTTGAATATCTGCACTAACTTGCAACTGTGCAGTTATTTTATTGCCGTTGGAAAGAAGAGTAAATAAGATGACCACCAATTAGGAAGGTGGACAGGGAGGAGGTAGAGAAAGAAGGCGGGTTTCTCTGAACATGTCTTGTGTTGGGAAATTGTGCAGATGTGGTTGAACATTGGCAGGGTCCACAAACCACCATATTTCCATGCAAGTATTATTATTTACATACCAATCTTCTGCTCTGTCTTAGAAATGACTAAAGGTCTCCCCACCACGTTATCCCCGCAGGGTATTGCTAATTCCCGCCAGCTAAAACCGTAGCAACAGTAGGTGAGGAAGTTCCCAGCGTGACTGTTTCTTTTCTCCACCCCCTTTCTTAGCCATCTTCATTCCTGACTTGCCACTTCTGGTTTTATCCCATAAAACCCACTTCTGTTCCTGGTTTTGCTCTCTTTTCTCTCCCATGTCCCGACCTGGAGAAGGGCTGGCATGCACAGCAGGAGGCAGCCGTTGCGGTTTGGCGCCACGTGGCTTTACCCACTGTGCTCATGCCCGACTCTGGGGGTCTGCATGAATAAAGATTTGTATTGCTACTGCCAGGAGCTTGGTTCCTGGCCTCTCTCCTGCCTCAATGCTAGCCCGGCAGTCTTGTTTTGCATATTTGATGTTAGAGCCATGAAAATATTTGACAGAAATGAAATAAGTCAGACCAGGCACAGTGCACACCTTGGTGGATGTATACTTCAGTATCTATATGGGAGCCAGGTGGTGGTGCACCTGGTTGAGTGCACATGTTACAATGTGCAAGGACCTGAGTTCAAGCCCCAGGTCCTCACCTGTAGGGGGAAAGCTTCATGAGTGATGAAGCAAGATTGCAGGAGTCTTTCTGTCTTTCTCCCTCTGTAGCTCCCGCTTCCTCTCAATTTCTGGCTGTTTCTAGCCATTAAATAAATAAAGACAATGGGGGCCAGCCAATGGTGCACTGGGTTAAGCGCACATAGCATGAAGCACAAGGACCTGTGCAAGGATCCCGATTTGAGCCCTCAACCCTCACCTGCAGGGGTGGGTCACCTCACAAGTGGTGAAGCAGGTCTTCAGATATATGTCTGTCTTTTTCCTTCTTTATCTCCCCCTCCTCTCTCAATTTATCTCTGTCCTATCCAAAAAAAATTAAAATAAAATAAAGTAACCTCCAGGAGCAGTAGGTTCATAGTGCTGGCACTGAGCCTCAGTGATAACCCTGGAAGCAAAACAAACAAACAAATATTTAAATAAAACAACAAAAAGAAGAATCCACAAGCAAATTTAGTTATTGATCTACAGGGAGAAAGGGTGGAAAGGAGGCTGATGGGGAGGAGGGGGGAAGAAAGAGAGGTAGAGGAGAAGATCAGAGAGAACTCGAGTTTGAACCAACCTCTGGATTTAACATCCACTGTGTGGAAACTACAAGGATGGAGAGGCAGACATAAGGACAGACAGATGTAATTGTACACTTAGGACTGGGAGGCCTTGGGAGGCCTTAGGATGTGAACTGATTTCTTCAACAAATGGTAAGCTGAAAAAAATAAGAAAGTAAGCCAACAGGGGACAAAACCGAAAACCTGTGTCAATCAACTGCAATTTTTACCCTCACTTGATAGGATTCATGTAGCAAACATACATAAAGAAAGGAAAGGTTTATGACTTGTGCAGGTATATGGATTCATATAATAATAGATGCCATCTTCTTTCATTCAATGTGCTTTTCTGTACTCACCTGTGCTAGTCCATGTAGTTTGATTTTATTTTTAAAAATTAATTTATCTATCTTGGATAGAGACAAAGAGAAAACAAGAAGGAAGGGGAGAGAGAGGGGGAGAGAGAGTCAGGTGGTAGCGCAGCAGGTTAAGTGCAGGTGGCGCGAAGCACAAGGGCCAGTGTAAGGATCCTGGTTCGAACCCCCGGCTTCCCGCCTGCAAGGGAGTCACTTCACAGGCAGTGAAGCAGGTCCACAGGTGTCTGTCTTTCTCTCCCCCTCTCTGTCAACCCCTCCTCTCTCCATTTCTCTCTGTCCTATCCACTAATGACAACATCAATAACAACAACAATAATAACTACAACAATGGGAGTCAGGCAGTAGTGCAGCATGTCTATCTTTCTCTCCCCCTCTCTGTCTTCCCCTCCTCTCCCCATTTCTCTCTGTCCTATCCAACAGCAATGACATCAATAATAATAAAAAACTACAACAATAAAACAACAAGGGCAACAAAAGGGAATAAATAAATACATATTTTAAAAAGAGAGAGAAAGAGGGAGGGAGAGCTCATGAAGCTTCTCAGGTGGGGACTGGGGGCATGAACTTGGGTCCTTGTGCCCTGTCGTGTGCGTGCTCAACCAGGTGCACAACCACACAACCCAGCTTGTCAGCAGTGAGGTGCATTGTAGGGAATCCCCACACATTATTTATCTATTCTACTGTTTATGGAACTTTCGTTCCCAGCTCATTTGTTAAAACTATAGACAATGCAGCCGTAAACAGTCTTGCACTGAGTCTTGTGTACAGAGACAAGAGGATTTTTAGAGCATAGAATGTGTTTACAAATGTGTTTACACAGATACACACACAGTGCCTGCATAGTGTATGGGTCCCGACTGTCATTGCTTATGCCAAATTGTTTCCCCCAAATGGTAACGTTTATATATTTACATATCTATCAGCAGTGAGTGGGGGTTTTTAATGTTTTGTTGGACTTCTTTTACTGCCCCACACAGTTTGGTGGGGAAGCAGTATCTCATTGTGGTTGCATTTTCTTGGTGAGAAAGGAGCCCAGAAATCCCCCTCTCCATCTCCTCTTTTGCTGTTGAAATGTTCTCACTATTTACCCAAGACTTGACCTTGGGGTGGTAGTTTTGGAGAAGTAGGTTCAGAGTCAGATGAGGACTCACACATGACCTGTTCTGGGAATCTCTCAGAGTGCGAGGCGTGAACTCCTGGATACCATCTGTCTCCTGTGAGAGGCCACACCACAGGAGCAATTTCCTTAGCAGAACCCAAAAGGTAGATGTAGGGGTCAGGTTAGCCCTCTATCATTAGGTCATACAGAGGTTCCAAAAGCACACAAGAAGTCAGCCAGGTGAACCTGTGCACAGATGGGTCATTTGTCTGTGATGTCTCTGACTCACCAGCTTCCTCTGACATCACAGCTGGTCTAAAAGGCTGAGACCCATGTCTGAGGGCAATATTGACCTACAGGAGAAGAAACCCAGTCTGTTCATCATTGGAGAATTGGTGTTGTTCATCATTGTTCCCTGGAGAATATCTACTGATATAAGGCACACAATGAGAGCCTTGAGAAGACCTATAGTGTGTTTGAAAGAGTATTTGGGGTGCCACCACAGTATCTACCTGAGGCATAAACAAAGGTTTTATAGCTACACCCTTAGCTTTACCTTCAGACCACTGTGATTTTTTTTTTTCTTCCTCCAGGGTTATCACTGGTGCACTGTGAATCCATGGCTACTGGAGGCCATTTTTATTGGATAGGACAGGGAGAAAGTGAGAAAGGGAGGAGGAGACAGAAAGGAAAAGAGAAAGATAGATACCTGCAGACCAGCTTCACTGCTTGTGAAGTATCCTCTCCTGCAGGTGGAGAGCCAGGGGCTCAAACCCGGATCCTTGTGAGGGTCCTTATGCTTAGTACTATGTGCACTTAATTGGATCTGCCACTGCCTGGCCCCTGTGGTTGATTCATATATGTGTAATTTATTGGATAGAGACAGAGAAATTGAGAGTTTAGGGGAAGATAGAAAGACACCTACAGCTCTGCTTCACTGCTTGTGAAGCTTTCCCCCACATGTTGAGATGAGGAACTTGAATTAGGGTCTTTGCATATTGTTACATGTGCATTTAACTAGGTGTGCCACTACTTGGCCCTGTGATGGCTGATTGATATGTCAACTGAACTGGGCTGAGAGATTCCCATTTGGAACTATAACCTCCTTAATTGATTTATCTATTTATTGGGTTTTTTTTCTTTAACTGTTGATCAGTGCTTGGAAGGCAGGGATAGTGGTGATGACTGAGCGTGGGAACTCAAATAAAAGTTTGTTGAGCTACTGATGATAGTATCTCCTAGACTCTATTTATTATTAAGTAAAAATTATTTTCTTATTTTTGGTGGTAAAACATGAGATCTGGGTATGTAAGTAAGGAAGTTTCCAGAAGAGGCTAATATTTGGAGTGACACACTAGAACATTCTTGTTCTCTGTAGAGCCACTGTACATCACACAGTCCACTGAAAACCGGAACAGATAAAACAAATAGTGGAAAGGCTACTTCTAGTCTTTGAGCTGGAATATCCATCTTCTCCTGTGTCAAACATTGACCATTATGGCTCTTATTTCTTGGATTTTCTTAAAGGAATAAATAAAATTCACTTCTGTCTCAGAGAAACTATTATGGCTGAATTGTGTATCTACATACATTTTGACAACTGATATCAGAATAGAATAATGAAATACCTGTGTGTCGGGAAATTGTGAGGAGCCTCACAAAGCAGCTTGCATTTCTGATACCATGCCCTATCTACATAATCACTGTTTTGCCTGAAAGATCCCCACCCATTCCATTCCTTTGATCTATTTTATTTCTACCCTCAAGACCCTCCCTGCCTGCATGGTATTATTAATCCTACCAGTTAAAACCCTCACAACAGTTGCTAAGGAAGTTCCTACCTTTCCAGCTTCCCTTTGCCTTTCTCTGCTCCTTTCCTAGACATTTCCATTTCCCACTTGCCACTTCCAGGTCTGCCTTTTAAAAGCCTTGGCTCTCTGATCAATAAAAAGATTGCATTGCCTCATGCCACCTGTTTGGTTTCTGAGTCATCTCCCTCACGTCACTGAGTGAGTAGCAGCCCAGGCTGGCTCCAGCCACGTTCTCTCCAACCAAAAGAGTATGTTCCCGGGAAGAAGCACCCCCACACTAGCCCAGCACCTTTGTAGGAAAAAGTTTTAGAGACTTCTCCAGGCAGTAGCAACACTGATTTTTTTTTTTTTAACAAGGAATAAAGATGTATCCAGAAATCCTGCCCTTGTAGAAGACATTGAAATCTATTGTCTCTCTCCAACCCACCTTGCCTGTTGAGTTTGTTAAGTGGAAAGCTGAAACCATCTCCTCCCTAGGAGTTATACAATGAATGAACAGCCATTATCTGTGCACCCACAGTCTGAAAATTGCAGCCTTGGATAATGACATCCATTGAGAAAAGTTTCTAAGAGTTGAGATGAGGCTTCCATAATAAATATATTTATAGACTTCTCTTGCCTTGACTTGGAATAATTTGATATCAGAATAAAGCTCTGGAGGTTTAACCCTTCGATCATAGCTATCTGGGTTTTGGAGAAGTTCTCTCACAATGTGACAAGGTATTCTGTATGCGCTCTTGATTTGTAAATTCAGTAGTGTCCACCAATTACACTGTAGGCTGAGAACAGCACTTTTCTAGAAGTTGCACAAGGCCAGCCTTGACTCTATAAGACCTTGGAACACTGACATACCCAAGCAGGAAATCCACTGAGTCCAGGTTTGTTCCTTGACTATCTCTGTGGGGTTAGTTTGAACTTACTCTAGTCTACATGTTGACTTATGTCTATATTTGTTAATTATATACATTTGTGCATTCATCTATGCATACAAAATATGCTCATTTATAACTAGAATGAGCTATTTATTTATTTGGTATCAGCCCTAACATCCCATGAAGTACCATGGACAGTGGAACAAGGTTCTGGTATTTCTCCTCTATCTGTCCTTTTCTTTCTAAATCAATAAAATGAATGAATGAATGAATGAATGAATGAATGAATGAATGAAAAAACTTGGATGCTGGAGGCTGCTCATAGTTGAACTCCGTGTGTTGGCTCCATTCACCCTGGCAGCAGAGAGAGAGAAAACAAACCTGATTGTTGTTTGCAGGGATTCTTCCTCCCCCCTCCAGGGGGAAGGTCTATAAAGTCCATGGAAGTCAATCAAATTGTGCAGCTCAGTGGCCCTGGGGATCTCTCTCTCTCTCTCTCTCTCTCTCATATAGTTTATTCTATTTTCTGACACCAATTTTTGATCAACAGCTTACCAATATCAAGCTGACAAGCTCCCTGTGGACATTTGTAGACACTCAAACTTCAGTCTTTAAAGAGCAGACGGACATGTTCTACTCAAACAATGGAGTACAGCTATGTTATTTTACTTTTTAAAACTTTTTTTAAAAAAATACTTTATTTTATTTGAATGAGAGAAAGACACAGAAAGACCAGAGAGCCCTGCTCAACTCTGGCTTATGGTGGTGCTGGGGATTGAAGCTGGGCCTCAGAACCTCAGGCAAGCATGAAAGTCTTTTTTAGAACCATGATGCTGTCTCCTCAGTCCAGCTACTTTATTCCTCTCCCTGTGGCTCTTCTAAGAACTTTCATGTCTAGGGAAACTTGACAGTCCAGCAGGACTTTCCACCATGGTTTCTATGATGTTACTATCTGTTACATCTGTGTGGGAGAAACAACCTTCCAGGTTGTATTTTAACTAAAAGGGACTTCTCTCGTTTTCATTTAGTGTTGCTGACTGCTGCCTTCCAATATTTTATTCTGAAAATGAGACTATTCACCACTGATTCTAGATTTTTTTTTCCACTATAGCTGCTCTGTAGGTGAATTCTATTTACAAAACCAGCTAGCTTAAGAACCAGACACGTTTCTCCTATTGTGCCCTTAGCACCTAGCTCAAGGTGTGTTTGTGTGTGTGTGTGTGTGTGTGTGTGTGTGTGTGTGTGTGTGTGTAAATCAACTTATATGCCACCTTTGGGTTCTTCAAGACTGAACAAATAAATACACACAAGTTAAGCTGTAAATAAAACAAAGATGACCCTATTAGTCATGTCTATACTCCTTGTGAACAAAAGAGAAGTTCTGAGTGACGTGCTAATGGTTTCAGAACATTAATTTAAAAAGATTTCTGTATAAGTAATTTTGGATAGCGACAGACCTGAGAGGGGGGGAAGGGAGAGATAGACGGAGAAAGAGACACACCTGCAGCATTACTTCACCATCTGGGAAGCTTTCACCCTGCAGGGGGGCACTGTGGTCTTGAACACAGACCTTCTGATTATAACCTGTGTGTTCTAGCCGGTGTTCCACTGCCTGACCCCCTTAAGAAGTTCTGGGAAGAAGAGAGAAGGATCAGGAAGGCACATCCACACAAGTCCTGTCTTTTCTGGAAAGAAGTAGAAAGTTTAGTTAAGACAGAACATTAACCTGAAAGAGCAAAGACTGAAATCCCGCCCTGTCCACAGCCGCTCAGGAGGGAAGTGTTTATCTCAAAGCGCCCTGCCTGAGCCTTTCCTAGGGAAGTTGTCCTTTGTCACAGATGTACTTAGGGAGGCAACAGATTTTTGCTTCTCTTCACTTGGCACAGCTCATGTAACATTGTTCTGAGTGAATTAAAATGGAAATTTTGTAAGTTGGGTTATTAAATAGAGAGTTGCTTTGTGTTGGTTTGCAGACGAAACTATAGATAATGCGAATTGAATCAAAATGCTCAACCTTATGGTTGAGCAGAAGAAAAAAAAACACATTAAACAGACAGAATCTAGGGGTTTGCAATAGTGGAAGTCTCTAGAAAACTGGTTGGGGCAGGGGAGATAGCTTAATGATTACACGAAAAGACTTTGATGCCTGAGGCTCCAAAGTCCCAGGTTCAGTCCCCAGCCCCACCATAAGCCAGAGCTGAGCAGTGCTGCGGGGAGGAGAGGGGAGGGGAAGTAAGTTGGTTGAAGTCTTGTCTTCAAGGTTTTCTCTCTGCACAGTATGGTTGTCAAACATTAGGAGAGTCCCTTGAATTGTGAAAATCAACTACTTTGTAAAAGTGTTAGGAGAGGTCATTAACATTCTTTGAGTACTATCTCAAATGTAAATGTCCTTAAACCTTCTCTTAAGTGTCACCTTAGATGGCAACAGGGTAGAATATTTTTATTCATGACCTAACTTTATTATAGTTGATTAGGATGGTACATTTGAGTTTAACATGCATCACTATTGAATCATGCGACTTCAGCCACGCTTGGTAATAAAAAACTACGTGATTTGCTGGCATTCTTTTCTTTTTTTTTTTTTTTTAAGAATTATTTTATTTATTAGCATGAGAGGCAGAGAAAGGAGAAAGACAGAAAATCAGAGCATCATGCTGGCACAGGTAACGCCTGGGGATTGAACTCAGGACCTCAAGAACCCAGGTCCAACCGCTAACTCTACTGTGTCCTTGTCTCCTATTCTGAAGTCAGGCGAAGCAGGAAAAAAAAAAAAAAAAGCTGACCCAGATTTACCCAGCTGGCAAATATTCTAACTCTGAAGCAAATAACCTTTTCACAATGCCCCACCATCCGTTTTTAGTTTATCTTTATTATTTTAAAGTTTATTTATTTACATATTTATTTATTCTTTTTACAAATTATATTTATTTACTTTTCCCTTTTGTTGCCTTCATTTTTTTATTGTTGTAGTTATTATTGTCGTTGTTATTGATGTTGTTGTTGTTGGATAGGACAGAGAGAAATGGAGAGAGGAAGGGAAGACAGAGAGGGGGAGAGAAAGATAGACACCTGCAGACCTGCTTCACCACCTGTGAAGTGACTCTCCTGCAGGTGGGGAGCTGGGGGCTGAACCCGGATCCTTACGCTGGTCCTTGCACTTTGTGCCACATGCACTTAACCTACTGCGCTCCCGCCCGACTCCCCATATTTATTTATTTATTCTTATGAGAAAGAGACCAGAGCTTTACTCAGGTATCTGGTGGTACTGGGGAATTGAACCCAGGACCCCTACGGTCTCAGGCATGTGAGCTCTGCGCTCTGACACTGAATTACACCAAGGTTCTCCCAGCATTCTCATTAATATTATGAAAGAGAATGATGCGACGCATGTCAAACTGCCCTAACACATTCCTAGAGTCCCACTCAGTGTTTTGAGGGTTAGGCATACACAGCAGAATACAATTTCCCTCGGGAGTCAGGCGGTAGCACAGAGGGTTAAGTGCACATAGTGCAAAGCGCAAGGACTGGGCTCAAGAATCCGGGTTCCAGCCCCCGGCTCCCCACCTGCAGGGGAGTCGCTTCACAGGCGGTGAAGCAGGTCTGCAGGTGTCTGTCTTTCTCTCCCCCTCTCTGTCTTCCCCTCCTCTCTCCATTTCTCTCTGTCCTCTCCAACAACGACAACGACGACATTAATAACTACAACAATAAAACAACAAGGGCAACAAAAGGGAAAATTAATAAATATTCAAGAATTTTAAAAAAGAATACAATTTCCCTCAAAGATGGCAGCTCCCATGGGGGATATGAACGGAATAGAGCTCATCACTGTCCTGGCAGGAGGAAGCACAAAGACACTGGCCACAGCCAAAGCTACTCCAAGTCAAGGTCAGGCCCCACTCCTCACCTGTGTCCTCAGGATTTCAGAAAATATTTGTTAGCTGAAGAGGTGACGGCATTCGTCAACTGAGAGCAGGAATGAGAAACTCCTCAATCCCAGAGTGCATGCTTCCTAGCACATTCTGGGCAGAGGAAGACGGGAATGAAATCAGCATGCTTTTTGAGGTCACTTCTATGTTAGAGCCACCATGTTGGTTCAGGATGCCCGTTTGCTCGGGGGAGACGGTGCAGTGACCAGAATACTGGGTGGGAGAAGTCCTGAGTGAAATCTGTGCTTTCTCAAGTCACCTAGTCTACAGGGCATCCATGCTGGGTTAGGAAAGGCCCATTTGCTCAGGGACATTGGTACAGGGCATTGGATGCACTGGATCGACCTTCTCGTGGTGCATCCCGTGAGTACCCATTCATTGGGGAAACTGATGATCCTTCCTAGCCGACTGAATCCACAAGGATCCCAGTCACTTTCAAAGCCAGCAACAAGCAGCTCCTGACAGCTTTCAACCTGACGCTGTTGACTGGCTACGGAAGAAGGGCAAACGCTAGAAGAAGAAGGTACAGGGGCTAGACCTGTGCTCTCATGGGCGTGAGGCTCCTGAGTCTGACCCCAGGGCCACACACACCAGTGAATGATGCTCTGGTTTTGGTTTTTAGCATTTTTTTTATTAGTGATTTCATACTACTTACAAAATCATGAGATGATGGGTATAATTCCACACTATTTCCACCACCAGAGTTCTGTGTCCCCATTCCCTCCATTGGAAACTCCAGTGGTTTTTCCAAGGTCACAGATAGGGGTTGACAATTATTTATATATTTGTATATCCAGATATTTGTATGGCCCTGCCTTCTCTTTCTTTCTAAGTCATAGCCACAACTGTTGCTACTTCCAAGTGTCCCTCCTTTTTCCCTCTTCTCTCTCTAGGTCCTGATGTAGTTGGAGTTCAGAGCCCTCTGGTCATCTCCTTAATTAATAGATAATTTTTCTTTAAAGATACCTCCGCTTATAGAGACAAGGGAGGTGCTTTATCTGTACAACCCAACACACTGTCTCTATTCCCGTCCGTCTGGTGCAGTGAAGAGTCCATTTATAAGGGGGGGGGGTGCAAGAAAGGATAATACGCTTGAGATCTTATTCCTACAGTGCCTTAAAATCACTCTACCTTTCTGTTCATATCAAGTGCTGCTCTTAAAAAAAACATCTCTATTTCCGAGCAATTCTCGGAGAACACTGAGTGCCAGACCGCACGCTAATTAGGGCTTGTCACATACCATAATGGCACCTTGGTAATACACCAATTAACAGTTACTTTAATTACACCACTTACATGAAATTAATGAAGAGACTAGCTGATGAGAAATAAGAGCCTGTACGTTAGAACGACACCGAACATTCATCAAGTATCTGATGAAACAGCCTTTGAGAAATCTGTTCCTCCCTGTTGCCTTGTTAAAATATATATATTTTTTCAGGGGGTGGGAAATGGCTTCATTTTTGTAAAATGAGCTGGCAACAAATGGAGAAAAGGTATTCGTTCTTGCTTCAGAATGAGGTTGAGTGCACAGACCTGAATGTCTGGGAGATGGGGTTCAAATCCTACACCTGCCCCATCTGGCTGTACCCTCAGTTGCTTAGAGAGTGGAAGTCTGACATAGGGCATCTGTGAAACATCTACATTATTCTGAGTGCTGGAGAGATGGATGAATATTTTAATATTTATTTATTTTTCTTTTTTTAATATTTATTTTCCCTTTTGTTGCCCTTGCTGTTTTTTATTGTTGTTGTAATTATTGTTGTTATTGATGTCGTCGCTGTTAGATAGGACATAAAGAAATGGAGAGAGGAGGAGAAGCCAGAGAGGGGGGAGAGAAAGACACCTGCAGACCTGCTTCACCGCCTGTGAAGCGACTCCCCTGCAGGTGGGGAACTAGGGGCTCAAACCGGGATCCTTATGCTGGTCCTTGCACTTTGTGCCACGTGCACTTAAGCCGCTGCACTACCACCGGACTCCCAATATTTATTCATTTATTCCCTTTTGTTGCCATTGTTGTTTTATTGTTGTAGTTATTATTGTTGTTGTTGTCGTTGTTGGATAGGACAGAGAGAAATGAAGAGAGGAGGGGGAGAGAAAGACAGACACCTGCAGACCTGCTTCTGTCAGGCTGCGTCACAGAGAAGAGAGAGAGGGGGTCTGGAGCGAAGAGGGAACACAAATCTTTATTTGCACTGGCACCTCAGAGTTGGGTGCTAGAGAAGCAGGTTGGGCCACGTGGAGGTAGCGAAAATAGCTGCCTCACGCAGTAACCTTTCCTGCATCTGAACACCGGAGTGAAGGGTCAGCAAGAGAGCGAGGTGCAGAAGAAGAAGGGCTTTTATGGGAGCAGCTCTCGCGAGAATGGGAAGGGGGAGGAGTAACCAAAGCACTCCAGGATAGGATAATAACTCTCGTGAGAATGGGAAGGAGTAACCAAAGCACTCCAACTATGGCGGGGATATAGACAATTCCCTGAGGGCACAACATGGCAGAACAGACGCTCCGAGAATGTCCCAACTCTCGAGGGAACTAACAATAGCCTGAGGGGACAACATGGCACATGTGACTGCATCTGCACAATTTCCCAGCATGCTTCACCACCTGTGAAGAGACTCCCCTGCAGGTGTGGAGCCAGAGGCTCAAACTGGGATCCTTTCGCTGGTCCTTGCGCTTTGTGCCACATGCATTTAACCCTCTGTGCTACCACCTGACTCCTGATTTTTTTTTTTCTAGAATCAGAAATAAGACAAGGATGTCTGCACCTCACCACTTCCTCCTCCCAGCATCATATGAACAGTGTCAAGAAGCAAAGGAATGCAGAAAGCACCCATCTGGACAGGAAGAAGCGAAACTCATTGTTGTTGTTGTTGTTGGTGGTGGTGGTGGTTCTTGCAGACATGGTCTGTCTGCAAAGGAGAGCAAAGAAAAAGCTCTTGGAATCATGTGACTCTGCAAGGCTGTGGGATACAAGGTAGAACTCCAATCCCTTCCGTCTTAGAAACCTCAGGACACGTTTGAGGCTGGCCGGGTAGGGATTTTTATCTGTAGATGGTATCGAGTGCAGAGACAATGTGGGATGGTCCTGAATGGTAAGATGTACATTCCTAGAACAAGGTTCAGTGAATGTTGCTTTCTTGCCATGCTTGGAGCATACCAAGTGGATATGCCCAGTGGTTGTGGCACGGTATCTTATTTCTGAGATGGGATAAGGAGCAGAAAAGGGGAGGAAGTCATGCCAACCTGGAGGGATATCCAGGGAAATTCAGCTGTCTAACTGGGACACCCAGATGGAGCAAATACTGAGAGTTCTAACCCTTTACTCCCAGCTACCCCCATCTCTCTCTCACACACCACTGACTCCACCTATCCACTCCCATTTCTTTAGTTCAGGCTTGAATTTTCTCTTTCTTTTCCCAATTGTTACTTTAGTTTTTCTTAATTTTTGCTGTTTTTTATTTATTTTCCCTTTTGTTGTCCTTGTTTTTTTTAATAGTTGTTGTAGTTATTGTTGTTGTTATTGATGTTATCTTTGTTAGATAGGACAGAGAGAAATAGAGAGAGATAGGGGAAGACAGAGAAGGGGAGAGAAAGATAGACACCTGCAGACCTGCTTCACCACCTGTGAAGCGACTCACCTGCGGGTGGGGAGCCGGGGGTCTGGAACCAGGATACTTAGGCTAGTCCTTGCGCTTTGCACCAAGTGCACTTAACCTGCTGAGCTACCGCTCGACTTCCTATTTTACTTTATTTTTATACTATTTATTTATTATTGCATAGAGACAGAGGGGAACTGAGAGAGGAGGGGGAGATAGAGAGGGAGAGAGACAGAGAGGCACCTGCAGCCCTGTTTCACCACTCCTGAAGCTTTCCCCCTGCAGGTGGGGGACCACCAGGCCCTAATCATCCAACTTTTACTCTTGCTCCTCTTAAATCCAATCTGCCCAAGGCAGCTGAACTGCTCTCTTCCAAATGCAAATCTGTTCACCTCTCTGTGCTACAAAGTTTATTCCAATGGCTGCCCACTGAACTGAGCTAAACCTTTCTTATCTTGGCTTCTGCATACATTGTCCTGGACCGAAAATCTTACATCCTACATCCTATATCCTTTCTTCTTCCCCACCATCCTCCATAAGATTCTAGTTCCTAAAATTCCTCAACGTTCCTCTCCTTGAGGGGTCCCATCTACCTCAGCTGTAGTCCCCTAGTCATAGCCGAGGTCTGAAATCTTCCTGTCCTACTCCAGGCAAGGTAGGCATCCACCACTCTCCACCTTTCTTCTCATCTGGGCATTTATCACATTCTGTTGTGATCTCGAGCTTAGCTGTCTTGCAGATTTTTCTGGACAGAACCACTCCAGGTTTTCTGGACTTCTGCTGGCAGAAGAATTGAAAATGTGTGGAATCTGGGGCCAGGTGGTTCTCTATCTCCCCTTCCCTGATCAAATTCTCTCTGTCTCTATCTAGTAAATAGATAAAAATCATTTGAAAAATTGCAGATGGACCACTGAAGAGAGTACACCCATCACCATGTGCAAAGCCCCTGGTCCAAGCCTCTGGTCCCCTACCCTCATCCCTACCCTCATGCCCCCTATCCCATCTCCTACATCCTTCTCAACTTTGTTGTCTCTGTGAAAAAAAATCAAAAGTAATTTTTAAATGCTTTGTTTTAATGCAAAAGAAGAATGAGAGAGATCATAGCCATGCTCAGCTCTGACTGATGGTGGTGCTGGGGACTGAAACTGAGACCCCAGAGCCTCAGGCCAGAGAGACTTTTGCAGAAGCATGATGCTGTCTTCCCAGTCCCAAGTAAATAGGTTAAAAAAAAAAAAAACCTGAAATATTTATCTTTTTCTCTGTGGAACTGGAGTTTGTGGAGGGGAGGGGAGCTAGGGAATGGGTACATGGGGGAAGGGGTTGAGTTGACTGTTTCCTGTGAAGTAATTTTCCTGACACTTGACAGCTCTCTTTACTTTTCCAACCACTAGTGAACAGCTACCATTAGCACTTGGTACAACTATAAAAAGGGGGAGACTTCCGGAGGCGGGGTTACAGAGCAGCAGCAGCTGTGTTTCTCTCCTCTCCTCTCCCGGGTCAACTAGGAATACCAAGGAGACCACCTGGGACCGCAAAAAGACAGGACTAGAACGACTTCAGGAACACACCAAATCACAGGTGAGTGCAAACACGTGTGGCTCGTGGACACAGAGGAGCCTAGGGAGAGATTGGGTGGCTGGTAACAGTCTGGCAGTTTACCAGTTGAGGTACCATCTCCAGTCTGTTTCACCAAGAAAAAGATGGCTGAAGGGAGGAGAGGACTCCCCTGAGACTCACCAAATGCAACTGTGAGTCTCCATTGCTACTGCCCTCAGGAGCAGCAGGGGGGAGGATCTGGGCTGACACCAGATGACAGAGAACTAAGGAGGTAACTCAGTAGAAGATCTATACCTTGGCGGCCTAGTGGAGGGGCTGTGAGAGTCTCTTTGCATAACCATTGGATTATCTCTGTCCCACCCTGCTTTATCTCTTGGTCAGGAGTCAGTGATTAAGATAAGAAGCCTACTTATAGTTTATACTTCTTCTTCCTTTTTTTTTTTTTACATGCATAACATTCCCCAGATTCCCATTTAGCAATACAACCCCCACTATTTCATTCGTCATTTTTCATGGACCTGTATTCTCCCCACCCACCCACCCACCCCAGAGTCTTTTACTTTGGTGTAATACTCCAATTCCATTTTAGGTTCGACTTGTGTTTTCTTTTCTAATCTTGTTTTTCAACTTTGGCCTGAGAGTGAGATCATCCCATATTCATCCTTCTGTTTCTGACTTATTTCACTCAACATGATTTTTTCAAGGTCCATCCAAGATCGGCTGAAAACGGTGAAGTCACCATTTTTTACAGCTGAGTAGTATTCCATTGTGTATATATACCACAACTTGCTCAGCCACTCATCTGTTGTTGGACACCTGGGTTGCTTCCAGGTTTTGGCTATTACAAATTGTGCTGCCAAGAACATATGTGTACACAGATCTTTTTGGATGGATGTGTTGGGTTCCTTAGGATATATCCCCAGGAGGGGAATTGCAGGGTCATAGGGTAGGTCCATTTCTAGCCTTCTGAGAGTTCTCCAGACTGTTCTCCAAAGAGGTTGGACCAATTGACATTCCCACCAGCAGTGCAGGAGGGTTCCTTTGACCCCACATCCTCTCCAGCATTTGCTGCTGTTACCTTTTCTGATGTGTGACATTCTCACAAGAGTGAAGTGATATCTCATTGTTGTCTCTTCAACAAATGGTGTTGGAAACAATGGGTTGAAACATGCAGAAGAATGAAGCTGAATCACTTTATTTCACCAAATACAAAAGTAAATTCCAAGTGGATCAAGGACTTGGATGTTAGACCAGAAACTATCAGATACTTAGAGGAAAATATTGGAAGAACTTTTTTCCGCATAAATTTTAAAGACATTTTCAATGAAACGAATCCAATTACAAGGAAGACTAAGGCAAGTATAAACCTATGGGACTACATCAAATTAAAAAGCTTCTTCACAGCAAAAGAAACCACTACCCAAATCAAGAGACCCCTCACAGAATGGGAGAAGATCTTTACATGCCATACATCAGATAAGAGTTTAATAACCAACATATATAAAGAGCTTACCAGACTCAACAACAAGACAACAAATAACCCCATCCAAAAATGGGGGGAGGAATTGGACAGAATATTCACCACAGAAGAGATCCAAAAGGCCAAGAAACACATGAAAAAATGCTCCAAGTCTCTGATTGTCAGAGAAATGCAAATCAAGACAACAATGAGATATCACTTCACTCCTACTTATAGTTTAAAAGCTCTCAGGTTGGGAGTCTGGCGGTAGTGCAAGGACCTGCATAAGAATCCCGGTTCGCGCCCCCAGCTCCCCACCTGCAGGGGAGTCGCTTCACAAACAGTGAAGCAGGTCTGCAGGTGTCAATCTTTCTCTCTCCCTCTCTGTCTTCCCCTCCTCACTCCATTTCTCTCTGTCCTATCCAACAACAAGGACATCAATAACAACAGCAAGAATAATAAGACAACAAGGGCAACAAAAGGGAAAATAAATAAATAAAAAAAATTTTAAAGAGCCCTCAGGTTCCTAAGCCTACAGGGAAGAAAAAGAACAAAAGATGCTTTTAAATCACTAAGCTCCAACTCAGGGATTAAAGTAATATTGAAACAACTGTCAATTTCCACAACTGTGAATCCTTTAATTACCTTACTTAGACACAAATTAATCCAGGCATGAGTAATCAGTAATTTCAAAACTACTGAGAGGAGGACCTTATAACATACTATATAAAATGATTAAACCAACAAGAAGAAATATTGGAGAAATGAACGAGGACAAGAGTCCAGTTAAAAATCCCCCAAAGGTTGAAAAACAAAATAATGAGGTCAACATCCAAATAATAGTTAAAGAAATAATCACAGGAGTGAGTAAAGAGTTTGAAAGCATTGTCAACAGAAACGCAGAAACGACAAATGAGACTCTGGAAGAAAACACTAATTTTCTCAAGGTTATTAGAGAGCTGAAAGCTGAAATAGCTGAGCTAAGAACACAACTAGCTGAACAAGCTAAAACAGTATCAGAACAGGGTAACAAAACAGATGAACTCTGTTGCCTTTCACTATAGCAACAAAAACAATACAATCTCTAGGAATAAACCTAACCAAAGAAGTGAAAGACTTGTATATTGAAAATTATGAGTCACTACTCAAGAAAATTGAAAAAGACACAAAGAAGTGGAAAGATATTCCACGTTCATGGGTTGGAAGAATTAACATCATCAAAATGAATATACTACCCAGAGCCATCTACAAATTTCATGCTATCCCCATCAATATCCCAACCACATTTTTTAGGAGAATAGAACAAATGCTACAAATGTTTATCTGGAACCAGAAAAGACCTAGAATTGCCAAGACAATCTTGAGAAGAAAGAACAGAACTGGAGGCATCATACTCCCAGATCTCAAACTGTATTATAGGACCATTGTCATCAAAACTGCTTAGTAATGGAACATGAATAGACACACTGACCAGTGGAATAGAATTGAGAGCCCAGAAATGAGGCCCCACACATATGGACATCCAATCTTTGACAAAGGGGACCAGACTATTAAATGGGGAGAGCAGAGTCTCTTCAACAAATGGTGTTGGAAACAATGGATTGAAGCATGCAGAAGAATGAAACTGAACCACTATATTTCACCAAATATAAAAGTAAATTCCAAGTGAATCAAGGACTTGGATGTTAGACCAGAAACTATGAGATACTTAGCGGAAAATATTGTCAGAACTCTTTTCCGCATAAACTTTATTTATTTATTTATTTATTTGCCTCCAGGGTTATTGCTGGGCTCAGTGCCTGCACTGTAAATCCACTGCTCCTGGAGGCCATTGTTTTCCCCCTTTTGTTGCCCTTGTTGTTGTAGCCTTGTTGTGGTTATTGTTGTTGATGTCCTTGTTGTTGGATACGACAGAGAGAGGAGGGGAAGACAGAGAAGGGGAGAGAAAGATAGACACCTGCGGACCTGCTTCACTGCCTGTGAAGTGACTCCCCTGCAGGTGGGGAGCTGGGGGCTTGAACCTGGATCCTTACACTGGTCCTTGTGCTTTTCATCACATGTGCTTAACCCGCTGAGCTACCACCTGACCCCCCGCATAAACTTTAAACACATCTTCAAGGAAACGAATCCAATTACAAAGAAGACTAAGACAAGCATAAACCTATGGGACTACATCAAATTAAAAGACTTCTGCACAGCAAAGGAAACCACTACCCAAACCAAGAGACCCCTCACAGAATGGGAGATCTTTACATGCCATACATTGCTGGGCTGAGCTTCACTGATGGGAGAGAGACCACCAGGGACTCATGGCTGAGCTGTACACAGTATCTCTTTATTCATGAGGAATGCAGCACAATCTAAGCCATGCTATTCACAATCCTGTCCTTATATATATACTGGCCAAGTAGGGTGTAAACAGGATGTGACGTAGAGAGGGCGGAGCAAAAAGAGATTGGTGAAAATCAGCGTGTGACAAGGAGAGGGGGCAGAGCAGGCAAGAATTCTACCATTGAACCACCAATGCCCTGGAGGGAGGGTGGTGCTTAGTTAACAGTGGTTTATGTAAATAGACCACAGCTTTAAGTGGGATCAAACCAATGCCATGCAGGCATGCAGTGCTTAGTTAACAGTGGTTATGTAAATAGAATAATGTTAAGCAGGGGGGATTAAACCAAATGAAACAGAAGAGGTTTTTAGAAGCAGAATTAGAAGCATACCAACAATACATAAGACAAGAGGCTAATAACCAAAATATATAAAGAGCTTGCCAAACTCAACAACGAGAAAACTAATAACCCTATCCAAAAATGGGAAGAGGGCATGGACAGAATATGCATCACAGAAGAGATCAGAAAGGTCGAAAAACACATGAAAAAATGCTCCAAGTCTCTGATTGTCAGAGAAATGCAAATAAAGACAATAATGAGATACCACTTCACTCCTGTGAGAATGTCATACATCAGAAAAGGTAACAGCAGCAAATGCTGGAGAGGGTGTGGGGTCAAAGGAACCCTCCTGCACTGCTGGTGGGAATGTCAATTGGTCCAACCTCTGGGAGAACAGTCTGGAGAACTCTCAGAAGGCTAGAGATGGACCTACCCTATGACCCTGCAATTCCTCTCCTGGGGATATCTCCTAAGGAAACCAACATACTCATCCAAAAAGATCTGTGTACACATATGTTCTTGGCAGCACAATTTGTAATAGCCAAAACCTGGAAGCAACCCAGGCATCCAACATCAGATTAGTGGTTGAGCAAGTTGTGGTCTATATACACAATGGAATACTACTCAGTTATTAAAAACAGTGACTTGACCATTTTCAGCCGATCTTGGATGGATGTTGAAAAATTCACGTTCAGTGAAATAAGTCAGAAACAGAAGGAGGAATATGGGATTGTCTCATTCTCAGGCAGAAGTTGAAAAACGAGTTTAGAAGAGAAAACCCAAGTAGAACCTGAACTGGAATTGGTGTATTGCACCAAAATAAAAGACTTTGTTGTGGGTGGTAGGGAGAGCACAGGTCCAAAACGGATGACAGAGGACCTCATGGGGGTTGTATTGTTATATGGAAAACTGGGAAATGTTATGCGTGTACAAACTATTGTACTTACTGTCAAATGTAAAACATTAATTCCCCAATAAAGAAATTTTGAAAAGGGGGGTGAGGCGTACTCCAGGTGTGTGACATCCACAAATTACACAATATTCACATCTAAAACATGGGTTTCTGTTAGTTTAGATCTAGTCATCGGTACCCCACATAAAAGGCTCTGATTTCTAGTAACTGCTTTCTAGTTCTGCTGTAACTTGAGCCCTGTGACGTACTTTGTGAATCCCAAGCAGACAGGCCCTCACCCAAGGCTGAACCTCACCCCACCTCAGCCCCAATCCCAGCCCCTCAGCCAAATGTAACAGGATGATAGCTTACAATTAATCTTCTCACATAGCTACATCACCTTGGGCTTTTGTTCAATGCTTTTGTTTTACACAACTTACGAAAGGGGATGACGGCTCACGTCTTGTAACAGCACGGCCAGTGTCTTGCTCTCTCTCACACTGCCTTTTGTTTCATGCTGACGTAAAAGCGTCAGACCCCGTCATATAGATGATACCTACATGCATCCTCCCAGGCACCGTGGTCCTCTGCGTCCAGCTTGCCCCAGAGTTCCTGCATTAGGAAGCATGGCACCCCTTTCCAGGTGCTTGAGTGTGTTACAGAGAGCCACAAAGAAAGCTTTCTCTTTCTTTCCAAACTTTTGACTGAATGCTTTCCATGTTCTTCTCATCTGCAACTGAGCTGAGTGGGCCTCCTTTCTTATTTGTCTTCTGTAAACAAAGGACATTCATTTTTCTCCCCTTTTAGGAGGAAAGCCATTATTTGAATCACATAAAATCAACTAAGACCTTCGAGTGCACGGAGCCTGTATCTTATAACATAGTGGTATCATATTTGGAAAAAGACAGTGGCTTGATGTGACGTGCCCAGGACAGCACGGAGTCTGTGGCCAAACTCCTGACCCCGGTGTACTGCCAACACCATTCCCAGATCGGTGAGTGGAGCCTTCCTGGGGGCTGGATTGTTCCTGGAGGCTCATGGCTCCATCTTGAAGAGCCTGAAAATGGCACAGGTGCCCTGGGCAGCCCAGGATGGGGACTTGTATGTGCATGACCATCTCGGCTCCCATCTGTTGGTCTGCTTCTAAATTCTGCTTCTAAGACCCCTTCTGTTGCATTGCTTGACGCTGTGGCCTATTTGCATAATCATTGTTTTGTTTGCATTGGTTTAGTCCCCATTGGTTCGCATTCTTTTTCCACTCTGCCCCTCTCCTAGTCACATCCTGTTTTTTACCATTTAATCCCCACTGGTTCGTGCACTTTTTCCTTCTCCTCACCCCCTATCCTACGTACATCCTCTTCCGACCTGACACTTCCACCTCAGGAGATATAAAGGACAGGGCTTTCTAATGAAGAGAGATTAGATTAGATAGCTTGCACTGCATTCCTCATCAATAAAGATTGAACTGCATCCCACTCAGCCATGAGTCCCTGGTCATCTCTCTTCCACCCGCAAAGCTAGCCCAGCTCCCATCTTCCTGTGCCTCTTGCGAGAGACATGTGGCTGTCCCACGGCTGCCTTCAACATCAAAACATTCTTCTCGCTGGGCTCAGGGGTCCAGCACACTTCTGCCAATGCTGTGGTCCCATCGCCATGGGCCTAGAGCTCCACCCAGATCTGCTGTCCTTGCCAGCGCTGCCTACATCTACACACCTGAGCCATGGGTCCGAGGCCACGTCCACGATCCCTGGGCTGCCATGCCGACTGCATCCCTGGCACCTTTTGGGCATCCCTGTGGGCTCGGGTACTGGCACTGCTCATGGAGGACCCGGGGACCTGGGGAGGTGGAGAGCATCCAGGCGGCCATAGACAGAGCTCTGAAGAGGCGGGAAGACATGTCCTCAGGTGCAGAGCCGTCCTGGAAGGTCAGGAGGTAGTTGGCCGACCTCATGGCGCTGGGGCAGCTGATACTGCCCTCTGCTGTCGCTGACGGTCTATGTGAGGGGCGGACGCCCCAGTTGGCAGCATCATGATGGAATTCAGTTAGCGAGCGGGACTTTCCTGGGGGCTGAGTTGTTCCAGGAGGCTCATGGCTCCATCCTGAAGTTCCTGGAACAGGCAGCCAACAAGAGCCCCCCAGCACCTCTGACAGTGCTGCCCTGAACTGCAACAACTGGACCCTGATCACATGGTAAGAGATTAGTAATAAAGATTCATTCTGTCTCTAAAAGAAAAAAAAAAAGGCTCCTAAGCTGAAGACGGGCCCCAGATCACATCAGATCAATGGGTTTACAGTCAACAATATTTATACACTTTTCCCATATTTGGGGGCTACTCTCTTTCCTGATCCTTTCTTGTCCTTTTTCCAGCCATGACATCATCTCCTCAGACAATAACTTAGATCCACCTGCATGTCAGATGTCAGGGTCAGGGGAAAAAAAAAAAACTAGTATAGCCACAGGCCCTTTGGAATATAACTAAAATATGCCTACTAGCTATCTACAAAATGGAGACACTCCAACTCTTCATCTGCACTATTCCAGCCTTTAGGTTCATGATTAGTCAACAATGTGTTTGGTTTTGTATGTTAACTCTCTTTTCAGCCACCAGGTTCCAGATGCCAGCATGATGCCAACCTCACTTCCCTGGACAGATAACCCCACCAATGTACCTTGGCGCTCCATTTCCCCAGAGTCCTGCCCCACTAGGGAAAGAGAGAGGCAGGCTGGGAGTATGGATCCACCTGTCAACGCCCATGTTCAGCAGGGAAGCAATTACAGAAGCCAGACCTTCCACCTTCTGCATCCCACAATGACCCTGGGTCCATACTCCCAGAGGGATAAAGAATAGGAAAGTTGTCAGGGGAGGGGATGGGATACGGAGATCTGGTGGTGGGAATTGTGTGGAGTTGTACCCCTCTTATCCTATGGCTTTGTCAGTGTTTCCTTTTTATAAATAAAAATTAAGAAAAGAAAAGAAATGGCTACCGGGAGCAGTGGCTTTGTTGTGCAGGCACCAAGCCCCAGTGATAACCCTGGTACCAGGGGAACATTGCCCAGCACTGGACATGCGCTTTCCTTTTTTTTAAAAAAAATATTTATTTATTTATTCCCTTTTGTTGCCCTTGTTCTATTGTTGTAGTTATTGTTGTTGTTGTTGGATAGGACAGAGAGAAATGCAGGAAGCTTCAATGCTGTAGGCATTTCTCTCTCCCTCTTTTTTTTTTTTTTGCCTCCAGGATAATCACTGGGGCTTGGTGCCTACACTACGGATCCTCTGCTCCTGGAGGCCATTTTTTTTTTCAATTTTTTTTGTTTTTTGGATAGGACAAAGAGAAATTGAGAGAGGAGGGGGAGACAGAGAGGAGGAGACAGACAGACACCTGCAGACCTGCTTCACCGCTTGTCAAATGGCTGCTAAGCAGGGTCTCCAACCGAGATCCTTGCCTGGGTCCTTCCTACTATGTGCGCTGAACCCCAGTGGGCCACCGCCCAGCCCCTTCTCTCTCTTTCTCTATCCCCCCTTCCTCTTTCAGTCTCTCTTTGTCCTATAACACAAAATAAAATAGTGTCGTGTGCATTTTACCCCAATTCAGAGCCAAAGGGCTGTGACACAAAGCACCCCTTACGGAGAGGCTTGCAAGAGATGGATCCCAGTGGGACAGATATGGAGAGGCTTCTGGGAAGGAGAGGGGGGGGGGAAGATTGGGAGATATCAGCTCCGTGGGGAGGGCACCTGCCTTGAAGTGTACATGAGACCCAGGTTCAAACCCCAACACCATCCAGGGACCCTGGGGGAGGCTCCAGGGCTGTGGTGTCTGTCTCCCTGAATGAAACAGCAGCCTGGAACCAGGAAACGGCAGGTGCTGGAGAGGTTGTAGAGAACAGGGAACTGTGCTCCACTGCAGGTGGGGATGCAGATTGGGGCAGCCCCTTTGGAAGACTAGAGAGTCCTTAAACAAATCAAAATGGAAGTAACTTATGACCCAGCAAGACCACTCTTGGGCGTCTATGCAGTGGACCTTCAAAAAAAGGAGTATCTCGTCATCACAAGGGGAAATTCTGCATTAAACGCTAGTGCTCTAAGTCACTAGAGATGCCCGCCCACCCGCCCACTGAGACTCTGTTTTCTGTCTCTGTGAACCTTTGTGTTCTAGATGCTTCAGCCAGTAGAGTCACACAGTAACTTCCCCTTTGTTTTTATCCCCTTAGCGTGATTCCTGTGTTTATCCGTGCTGCAGTATGTGCTAGGATATTATCTTTTTTGTGGCTGCGTAGTACTCCACAGTGTGCTTATGTAACATGAAATGCGTTCATCAGTCCATGGATGTTAGGTGACTTTCCTCTTTTGCCTGTCGTGAGCCTTGCTACTTAAAACAATGGTGTTTCATTATCTGAGTCCCAGTCTTCAGTTGAGGGTGGTAATAGCTGTGGCTGGTATTGCTGTCATACAGAAATGCTGTGGGTAACTTGCTGAGGGACTGTGCAGGGCTCTTTTTAAATATTTATTTATTTCCTTTTGTTACCCTTATTGTTTTATTGCTGTAGTTATTATTGTTGTTATGGCTGTCATTGTTGTTGGATAGGACAGAGAGAAATGGAGAGAGGAAGGGAAGACAGAGAGGGGGAGAGAAAGACAGACACCCACAGACCTGCTTCACCGCCTGGGAAGCGACTCCCCTGCAGGTGGGGAGCCGGGGGTTCAAACCAGGATCCTTATGCAGGTCCTTGGGCTTCGCACCAGGTGGACTTAACCCGCTGTGCCACCTCCCAGCCCCGTTGTGCAGGGCTTCTTATGCCTGCCGTGGGCAGGACCAGAGGAGCAAGAGCCTGGCAGAGCCCATACCTCATCCACTTCCACTGGGCAAGCCCTGAAGCAGGCAGTCCCAGGTTCAAGTCCCAGCTCTGCTTCTGGCCACAGCGCCTCCCCCCCACACAGGCCGGTGTCTGGAACCCAGATAATGACACCTCCCTCAGAGAGTGGCCAGGAGCACTTTTTTAAAAAGTCCTAACAATGTGAAACACCTTACTCCACCTGCCTCCCCTCAAGCACCTCTGTACAAAAAGAAAGGGAAGAAAGAAAACCAATAAACAAAGAAACATTCAATTTACAAAATGCCTCAGAAACCCCAAAGGCTTTCGGGCCTGCTGGGTTGGAAACAGACCCCTGTTTCTACAGGGAGCCCATCATTGATCCACATGGTCCCCCATCTGTTCCCCCAAATGTGATAATTGGAGAATGTTGCTGTCACTTCCTGAGGACGTGAGAAAGCGCCCTCCCCGCATGGCAGAAGGACCAACAGAGCCTGGTGCTGCCTGCAGCCCATCCCCTGGTTCTGGGTGCTGAGGGGAGTCAGATAACAGCCACTAAGGAGGAGACTGGCCCAGGTGTGTGTGTGTGTGTGCGCGTGTATGTGTGCGTGCGTGTGTGAGTGTGTGTGTGTGCGCATGTGCGTGTGTGTGGAGGGGGGCAGGGGACAAGAGGCTGACCCCCCCCGGCCCCCCAGAGCTGAGTGAAGTCTCATGAGTCCCACCCAGCAGAGGAGAGGCCTGACGACTCAACGTGAACCCCCGCTAGCTCCAGGCTGGGTGCTGGGTGCTGAGTGCTGAGTGCTGAGTGCTGTCCAGGCTGGGTGCTGGCAACCTGGAACTTGGGCCTGTCTGCGGATGGTCTCATAATGGTGGGCATGCCAGCCAGGGCTTGTATTTATTTATTATTTATTGATATTTTTATTATTTTTTAATTTTTTTTCCTGGGAGGGTGTGAATGGCTTTCAGTAATTGGTACATGTGTAACATTTCTCATGCTTCTGCAAAACATTCTTTTCCCCCAGCCTAGGTCTTCCTCCACCATCAGGCACCAAAACCTGAAAGACCATCCCCCCACTCTCAACAGAAATGATCTGAGCTCTTCAGTCTCTCACCTGAGCTACCACCCGCTCTGACTGATGGATCGTGCCTCTAGCACAAAGCCGGGCCTCCTCAAGGTCACCCTAGCGCTGCCCCTTCTGTGTGTGTCTATGATGCTGGCGGCCGCCAGTAACAGCTGGGCAGGGCACCCAGAGACCAGGCTGGAGTCTGTTTCTCCCCTGGATGGAGATCTCTGGCCATCTACCTCCTCTCCCCTTCTGCCTCCCTCCCACCAACACACACACACACACACACACACACACACACACACACACACACACGAGATCTCTGATCATCTACCTCCTCTCTCCTTCTGCCTCCCTCCCGCCAACACACACACACACACACACACACACACACACACACACACACACGAGATCTCTGACTACCTCCTCTCTCCTTCTGCCTCCCTCCCACCAACACACTTACACACACTCTCTCTCTCACACACACACACACACACACACACACACACACATCTCTGACCATCTACCTCCTCTCTCCTTCTGCCTCCCTCCCGCCAACACACACACACACACACACACACACACACACACACATCTCTGACCATCTACCTCCTCTCTCCTTCTGCCTCCCTCCCGCCAACACACACACACACACACACACACACACATCTCTGACCATCTACCTCCTCTCTCCTTCTGCCTCCCTCCCACCAACACACTTACACACACTCTCTCTCTCTCTCTCTCACACACACACACACACACACACACACACACACACACACACATCTCTGACCATCTACCTCCTCTCTCCTTCTGCCTCCCTCCCGCCAACACACACACACACATACACAGATCTCTGACCATCTACCTCCTCTCTCCTTCTGCCTCCCTCCCACCAACACACTTATACACACACTCTCTCTCTCTCTCTCTCTCACACACACACACACACACACACTCACACACACTCATACACACACACACACACATGAGGTCAACCAGGACCTGCACTGGGGGGTGAGGTGCCAACTCCAAATATAATACAGCCCTGAGACCAGGTCACTCTTTTTTTTTTCCTTTTTTTCTTATTTAAGAAAGGAGACATTAACAAAATCATAGGATGGGGGGATACAACTCCACACAATTCCCACCACCCAATCTCCATAACCCACCCCCTCCCATGATAGCTTTCCCATTCTCTGTCCCTCTGGGAGCATGGACCCAGGATCGTTGTGGGTTGCAGAAGGTAGAAGGTCTGGCTTCTATAATTGCTTCCCCGCTGAACACAGGTGTTGACTGGTCGGTCCATACTCCCAGTCTGCCTCTCTCTTTCCCTAGTAGGGTGTGTCTCTGGGGAAGCTGAGCTCCAGGACACATTGTTGGGGTCTTCAGTCCAGGGAAGCCTGGCCGGCATCCTGATGACATCTGGAACCTGGTGACTGACAAGAGAGTTAACATACGAAGCCAAACAAGTTGTTGAGAAATCATGGACCCAAAGGATGGAATAGTGGAGATAAAGTGTTGGGGGATCCTCACTGCAAACTCTAGTGTACTACTGCTTTCAGGTATATATTTGCCCTGGTTTATGGATATGTGTGAATGTATGCTCTATCTCCTGGAACCGGTCTATATCTAGGTTTTGGGACTTTGTTAGGAAGTGATCCACCTGGGATGGAATTATAGTATACTATGAAAGGAAAGGTCTCATCTGAGTGATGAAGCTGAAGGGTTGTCGTTCCACACATGAAGTCTCTGGACACAGTCTGAAGTGAAGCATTCTGGGGTGGCACTCGTTGCATTGACTAGGTTGCGATCAGCAGATGCAATATTATTTGATATGAATTGGGAGAAGCATGCAGGAAAGTGGGCCCTACCCTAGGGTCCCAGGACTGGGGGAAGTTTAGGCTCTATAGTGGAAATGTGAGGTTCCTGCTGTCTTAGGGTTCAAGAAGACAATGGATAGATACTGTTATCATCACATTATTTGGTAATTGGGTTAACTTTGAAAAGTCCCTTTGTTAGACAATCAATTTTCCCCCTCTCCTATTAATTAAATAGTGGTTTATGTGACTACAATTTAATAGGTGTGTACATAAACACCATTCCCATCACCAAAAGATTTTGCCCCACCCCCACCGGCCCAGGAAGCTGCATGTCCACCCTGCCCCTCACCACAGGGTTTTTACTATGGTGCCCTACTACCAGGTCACGCTTGCCGCCAAGCATGTTACATTCCATACACACGGGCTGTCTGAACAGAGGTGGCCTGAGGATTCGGGGTGACTCTGCTCACTTCAGACAGAGGGTTTGTACAGGCTGGCTGTGTGCCGTCCTTGCTGACCTTGGGGTTTCAGTCACACACACAGGGCTGTGTCAGTGCCTGCCCACCAGTCTCCAGAGAGGAAACCCTGCCTGAGGGAGAGCTCTCTCTCTCTGTGTGGGGGGGGTGGTGGTGGTGGCAAGCAGTCTTGCACCCTGCGCATCCTCACTGCTGACACCCAGGAGCAGCCCACATGTCTCTGCAGGGTCCAGGCTTCCTCCCCCTTGCTAAGCACCCTCGGGTGGCTGTGCCTGCCAGCACCAAGGGTGTCAGCCCACCGGGGAAAGTGAAAGTCTGCTGCCATCTACCTTATGGAAGACAAGGGATGGACAGCTAGCTCCATGTCTGTGTGTCCAGGGCTCCTGGCCTCTGAGCTGGCTGCCCTGTGTGAAAGGCAAGGCCGACCAGGGAAGAGAGAGCATCCTGGATGCAGAGACAGTGGCCCGAGAGCACTCCGTGTGGCATGCTCCATGGATGTTCCAAACCCCTGGGGCACGGCTCCACCGAGGTCTGGGAATCAGTCATTGGTTGATTGTCCTGTGTGTCCTGGGAGACACCCGCCATCTTGGATTAGGGCCTTGCTCTGGCGACCCCCTTTTGAGGTGGTTGTTGTCTCTGGGCAGGAGTGAGTGAGAAGTTTTCAGTCTCTCCTGTGTAGCTTTACATCCGGAGATCAAATCCTCACGGGCTGTAAACTAACATCCCCAAAGCCTAGATACTGAAAGCTGCTTAGATGGCGGAAGATATCTCGCTCTCTCTCTCCCTTTCTCCCTCTCCCCTTCTCCCTCCCTCTCCTTCTCTTTCCCTTTCCCTCTACAACTCCCCCTCCCTCTCCCCTTTCCCTCTGCCTCCCTCTCCCTCTCCCCCTCCTTCTTCCTCCCCTCCCTCTCCCCTCCTTCTCCCTAACCCCTCCGTCTCTCTCCCCCTTCCTCTCTCTCCTTGATGTCCAGATGCTACCTCTAAACAGTTCACTGGCTTGTACCTGGTTCTCAGTGGAGCTGGTCTGTCTTGCACAGAGTGATTTCACCACTCAGGCTGCTCTTTCATCCAGGGAATAGCAGGGCAGAGACAGAGACAAAAAGCACAGTGGCCTAGCCTGTCCAGTGTCCTGGGGCTCCTCTGTGGAGCCAGGCTTCAAAGCTGGGCCCTGTGGAGGAAAAGCAGGTGCCCTAGCTGGTGAGGTATCTTCCCTCCTCCAAATCATTGGGTTTCATTATTTTTTAGGAAGTGATTTATGAAAGAAGATAGATCAGCTGAGTGAAGATCTGCTTTGCCATGTGACTGGCCCAGGATGGTGCTGGGCTAGCTTCGTCGGAGAGAGAGAGAGACGAGGAACTTGTGGCGGCGTGGTAATACAGGTCTTTATTGATGCAGACGGCCCAGAGTTGGGTGTGAGCACATAGGGTTTAGGCCAGGTGGAGCTAGCAAAATGGCCACCTCCCACTGTGCCCTTCTCCAGGTCAGGATGTGGAAGAGAAAGAGAGTGAAACCGGAACAGCAGCGGGCTTTATAGGGTAAAAACCGGAAGTGGCAAGTCGCAAAAGGAAATGGCTAGGAAAGGGGGTGGAGAGAGGCAAAAGGCATGCTGGGAAGGTGGAAGCGTCCTTAGCAACTGTTGCAATGATTTTAACTGAATTAGCAATACCCTGAGGAGATAACGTGGTGGGGATCTTTCAGGCAAAACAGTGATTATGTAAACAGACCATAGTGTCAGCAATGGAGCATGGATCAGGGCAGGGGAGGCTGGCTTTAAGGCCCGACAGGTTGGTCCAGTTCCCACCACCTTGAAGGAGGTGTCTTGCTGAGGTCCCTTCCTTTTTCTCTCTCTCTCTCTCTCCCCCTCCCTCCATTAAAAAAAAAGGAATTATGGGGAGGCAGGTAGCATAATGGTCATGCAAAAACACTCTCATGCCTGAGTTTCAAAAGCCCCAGGTTCAAGCCCCATCACTACCACAAGCCACCAGAACTGATCAATGCCTTAGTAAAAGAAAATAAGAGAGAAAGAGAGTATTGATTGTCAAGAAACCCAAAATGTAATTCAGCTTCAAAGAAAGGATGGAAGAAATATGTCAATATAAAATTAATAGAAGTGCATAAAACACAATGAGAAGATGAAAGGGAGAGAAAGTCAGTCCTGCAGATTTGAGCAGATTTTTCAAAGGTGCTGACTGGCTGCAGTCTAGATTCCAAAGACTTCCTGAAATGTGAAAAAATCAAGAAAGCGAGGCGCTGGATGGGGGACACCTAGTTGCAACACAAGCTACCATGTGCAAGGACCCAGGTTCAAGCCCCCTGGTGTCCACCCAAAGGGGAAAGGTGTCAGGAATGGTGAAGCAGGACTGCACCAGTGCTGTCTCTCTGTGTCACTCCCTCTCTATCTCCCTCTTGATTTCTGACAGTCTCTATCCAACAATAAATCAATAAAGAGGATAAAAGTTAAGAGAACCTATAGGAATGACTCATGTGAGGATTAGAGGAGGTCCCCAAGGAAGGTGACTCACACCCTGGTTTTCCTCGTAGGAGACGGGCCGTCCAGGCTGGTGGTTCTTCTTCTCCCGCACCCCCTCCCTTGTCCCAGGACCTTGTCCCCGGAGAAAGTCGCCATTAATAACTCATGACTGGCCAGTTAGCTTCAGCCACAGAGCTGAGATTTTTAATGTTCCAGTTGAGTTTAGGCAACAGATGAGACAAGAAAGCCCCATTTTTACGTCACCAGGTGAATTTACCACCATTAGTGGCAATTAAGACCAAGGGTTAATGACTTTGTTTATCTGCGTGGGAGGGTGTGTGTGCTGTGAGGAGAGGCTGGCAAAGTCAAGACCAGCTCCTGCTGCTCTCCTTAGAGGAGATTGGGAGATGTAAGGTCCTTTAAAGAGCAACATTATGCCTAGACCTCGAATAAATCCCTGTCTCCATTGTTACTGTTCATCTGTATCAGGTACAACAAAACAGACCCCTTTGTGGGCTCCCATAGGACCTTGCCCTCACTTGGATCAACAACGGTACAGAATGTTCCATCCTCCCTTGGAGGCTGGACAACATACTCTATGCTACACCTGAGGAAGATGGTTCCTGATATTGGTGCAGCTTGGAATGTTCCTACTCATGACCACAGAATGTGAGCTCAGATCTAGAGGGATGCAGAGGTCACATAGGCTCCTAAGCTAATTATGGGCCCCAGATCACATCATATTGATGGGGTTTATAATCAATAATATTTATACACCTTTCCCATATTTGGGAGCTACTCTCTTCCCTGATCCACCTAGGATCCACCTGCATATCAGATCTCAGGCTCAGGGAAAAAAAAAAACTAGTATAGCCACAGGCCCTTTGGAATATAACTAAAATATGCCTACTAGCTATCTACAAAATGGAGGACACCCCAACACTTCATCTGCACTACTCCAGCCTTTAGATTCATGATTAGTCAACAATGTGTTTGGCTTTATATGCTAACTCTCTTTTCAGCCACCAGGTTCCAGAAGCTACCATGATGCCAACCAGACTTCCCTGGACAGACAACCCCACCAATGTGTCCTGAAGCTCTGCTTCCCCAGAGCCCCACTCCACTAATGAAAGAGAGAGGGTGGCTGGGAGTATAGATCGACCTGTCAATGCCCATGTTCAGCAGAGAAGCAATTACAGAAGCCAGACCTTCCACCTTCTGCATCCCACAATAACCCTGGGTCCATACTCCCAGAGGGTTAAAGAATAGGGAAGCTATCAGGGGAGGGGATGGGATACGGAGTTCTGGCGGTGGGACTCGTGTGGAGTTGTACCCCTCTTATCCTATGGTTTTTTCAGTGTTTCCTTTTTATAAATAAATAAATAAGTAAAAAGGCAACATTATTTTTATTATATTACATTATTTTATATTACTTTAATTTTATTTTATTTCATGTATCTGCATCCAGGGTTATCACTGGGGCTCTGTGTACTACAAATCCACTGGTTCTGGAGGTCATTTTTTCCCATTTTATTGGATAGGACAGAGAAAAATTGAGAGAGAGAGAGAGAGAGAGAGAGAAGGGAAGATAGGGAGAGAGAGACACCTGCAGACCTGCTTCACTGCTTATGAAGTGTCTGCCCCGCGGGTGGGAAACCGGGGGCTTGAAGCTGTATCGCTGCCCATGTACTTAGTACTATGTGCACTTAACAGTGGGTGCTCCACTGGTCAGACCCACACTTTATTTATTTTACCATTATTTTGGTCACCGGGCTTGTTGTGACTGCAGGGACTGGATGCCTGCACAACCCCGCCATTCCCAACAGCCATTTTAGTTTTCTTGTTTAGATAGAGGGCGAGAGACACATGCGGGGCTAGCTTCATGGGCATTTCTTCCCGAGCACATGCTCCCTGGGTTGGAGAGAACTCAACCGGAGCCAACCTGGGCTGCTGCTTACTCAGTGACGTGGGAGAGGAACCAGGAACTCATGGCCTGAGTGGGAAGACTATGCAGTGCCTTTATTGATCAGAGACAATGCTTTTTATATATCTCTTTAACTGGAAGTGGCAAGTGGGAAAAGGAAATGGCTAGAAGAGGTGGTGGAGAAAAGAGTGCGAATGCAGAAAGCTTCCTTAACAGCTGTTGTGAAGGTTCTAACCAGTGGGATTATCCAATACCCTGCAGGCAGGGCAGGTCTCAGGCAAAACAGTGATTATGTAAATAGACCACAGCATCAGCGATGGAGCAGGGTGTAATGCCCAACACACACACAGAGCTAGAGAGGGAGAGAGACGTAGAGGAGAGACCCAACTGCACTACTCTGCTTCTTCTTTTTTCTTTATTTCTTTTGTTGCCCTTGTTGTTTTATTGTTGTAGTCTTCTTCTTCTTCTAGCGTTTGCCCTTCTTCCGTAGCCAGTCAACAGTGTCAGCTTGAGCCTGATGTAAAGTTTCGAGACCTCCTTTGAATCTGGAGAGGTGGCAGGCGTTGACTCTGTGGGTCATAGTCTGTCTGTAGCCGCAGGGGCAGTTCGGGTTGTCTCTGGCTCCCCAGCGATGGAACATAGCGGCGCACCGGCCATGGCCTGTTCGATAGCGATTGAGGAGGGCCCAATCATAACGTGCTAGGTCAAAGCCGGGTTGACGCTCGCAGGGGTCTGTGATGAGGTGTTTGTTCTTTACCTCAGCTGACTGCCAGCTCTGTTTCCAAGAGACTGGAACAGAGAAGTTCAGTGTAGGCATAGGGGACCAGATTGGGTGACGAGACGTCAAGCGTTGGACAGGGTGGGCGAAGATATCTGTGTATATTGGCAGGTCTGGTCGAGCGTAGACGTGGGAAATGGACTTAAATGATGCTGCATCCCGACGAATATCTGGTGGGGCGATGTTGCTAAGAACTGGCAGCCATGGAACCGGGGTGGAACGGATGGTTCCAGAAATTATCCTCATGGAGGAATATAATTTGGAATCGACCAAGTGGACATGGGGGCTACAGAACCATACTGGGGCACAGTATTCTGCAGTGGAATAGCATAATGCCAGAGATGATGATCGTAGTGTGGAAGCGCTTGCGCCCCATGAAGAGCTGGCCAGTCTTGCAATGATGTGATTCCTCGCGCCCACCTTTGCTGCAGTTTTTATGAGATGTTCGTGAAATGTTGTAGTTATTATTGATGATGTTGTTGTTGTTGGATAGGACAGAGAGATATAGAGAGAGGAAGGGAAGACAGACGGGGAGAGAAAAATAGACACCTGCAGACCTGCTTCACCACTTGTGAAGTGACTCCCCTGCAGGTGGGGAGCCGGGGGCTCCAACTGGGATCCTTATGCTGGTCCTTGTGCTTAGCGCCATCTGTACTTAACCCAATGCTCTACCGCCAGACTCCCTACTCTGCTTCTTTTTAGGATTGGGCCACGCCCAGGGTTCAGAGTGAGGATTTCACAGCTGCCTTCACTTCTGCCTCCTTGCCTCGGCCTCTGTTTCCTCCTCCATAGAGGAGCTGCTGGGTTCTCTCCAGGAAGGTGGTGGTTACCATGGCTAGGTGGGCTCTCTATAGGCAGCAGGCAGGCGCATAGAGTGACCCTCAGCTTCTCTCTCTCCCACCTGCAAGGGTTCTCCACATAGCAAAGGGGCCGGGGAGGCTTCAGAGCAGGGACGCGGGCAGGTAAGCCCTTTCCAAGCTTGGAGTCTGTTTCCCCCTCAGGTAAAATGTCGCATTGGCAGCTGAGCAGTGGCTCACCTGGTTCTGGGCGTGCACGTCACCGTGCGTGAGGACCCAGGTTCAAGTCCCTGGTGCCCACCTGCAGGGAAGAAGTTTCATTCCTCCCTCCTGCTAGAGAGCCTGCAAGGTAAAGTCCTTGTCCAGACAGGACAGGGCTCAGCTGTACCTCCCTCCCTCCCGAGGAGGAGGAGGAGGAGGCAGCCGGGGAGCCAGGGGAGGAAGGTGGGATCAAAGAGCCTTTGAGGCCTGACAAGGCCTGCCCGAGACTCTGCGGCGTGTCCCACTGAATCTGCTTCCTCCAGTGGCCTTCCAGGCCTGTGGCATTCCTGAACTCAGGCCTGGGAGGCCGCCAAATAATTAAGGGGAAGGGGCAGGAGGGGATTGAAGCAATTACCCAGTTAATTGAGGCCCAGTGGCCACTTTCTCTGAACATCTGGAGGCCAGGCTCCCAAGGCTGACTGCCTGACCCATCCAGGTAATGGCAGCTGATGAATCCCACCAAAAAAATAAAATAAAATAAAAACAGGGGCGTGGGGGTGGGGGGCTGGGATCCTGCTGTGTCTCCAGCTTCCTGCTGTGTCTCCAGTCTGATTTTTCCAGGTGAGGGCTGACTACTGAGTAAGGTTTGCTGCCCAAGGGGTTTCCTGATATAACAATGGCTTCCCCCCAGACAACCCAGGACTAAAGAATTTAGTTTTTTTTAATGGTTTTTATTTATTTATTTATAGTATCACTTTTTTCTTAAACTTTTTAAAAAAGATTTTATTTATTTATTTATTAATGAGAAAGATAGGAGAGAGAAAGAATCAGGCATCACTCTGGTACATGTGCTGCCTGGGATTGAACTCAGGACCTCATGCTTAAGAGTCCAGTGTCCCTTAACCACTGTGCCACCTCCCAGACCACTCTTTTCTTAAACTTTTCAAAAATTGTCTTTATTTGTTTATTGGATAAAGACAGCCAGAAATCCAGAACAAAGGGGGAGATAGAGAGGGAGAGAGACAGGGAGTCACCTGCAGCCCTGCTTCACCACTCGCAAAGCTTTCCCCTTGTGGGTGAAGACCAGGGACTCAAACCCAGGTCCTCATGCACTGTAATGTGTGCTCAACCAGGCGCACCACCACCTGGCCTCCTCTGATTAAAGAACTCTCATCATTTCTGTCACTTGCTAAGTCATCACAGAGGCCCCCGAATCCAGATGGAGCGGTGGGTTTGCTCTGAGTCACATCCCCAAAGCTGGAATGAGGAGGGGGGGGAAGGGAGGGGAAGAGAGAGAGAGACAGAGAGACAGAGAGAGAGAGGGAGGGAGAGGTAGAGAGAGAGAGGGAGGGAAAGAGAGAGAGGGAGAGAGAGGGAGAGGGACAGAGAGAAAGAGGGAGGGAGAGAGAGAGGGAGGGAGAGGGAGAGAGAGAGGGAGGGAAAGAAAGGGTGAGGGAGAGGGAGAGAGAAGAAGGGAGGGAGAGAGGGAGGGAGAGGGAGAGAAAGAGGGAGGGACAGAGAGGGAGGAAGGGAGAGGGAGGGAGGGAGAAAAAGAGGGAGGGAGAGAGAGGGAGGG
Organism: Erinaceus europaeus; assembly: GCF_950295315.1. NCBI lineage: Eukaryota > Metazoa > Chordata > Mammalia > Eulipotyphla > Erinaceidae > Erinaceus > Erinaceus europaeus. The sequence continues at coordinate 5,689,108 of NC_080164.1, read as the reverse complement.
AGGGAGAGAGAGAGGGAGAGAGAGAAGGAGAGGGAGAGAGAAAGGGAGGGAGAGAGAGGGAGAGGGAGAGAAAGAGATCTCAGGTGTCTTAGCTGTCATTTCCTCTCTCCCTGGAAGAGGGAGAGCTCTGTCTTGCCAGGCAGATGCCTTTGGCCATGTGGCTTCCATTCCCAGCCTTCCCACCCAGGAGGAAAAACCCATTTGCCACCCCTGGAACAAACACTGAGGTCTGGGATGGTCCTGGCAGCCCAGAAGGCCCAGGGCTTGTGTCTGCTGTTTGCACACAAGTTGGCACATGTGTTGGGGCAGGGTGGCTGCTGTCCTCCTGCCCCTCCTCTCCTCTCCTCTCCTCTCTGGAGACCCACGGGGAATTCTGCTAAGATAATTATCTCCAACTGGGGGTTTGTTCTGTCCTTGGGGAAGACAAGCTCCCTGTTTAGAATAATAAGTTTCTGCCACTGAAGGCAGTAGTTTTCAAACAAGCTGTCCACTATGTGTTTTTCATGTGCGGCTCATTAAGGTTGATAAGAGCTTTTGATCTTCCCCAGTAGAGGAGAGAGAATGATGCCCCAGAAGTCCCCTCACACCAGGAGCCTGCACTGAAGGGAGAGCCCAGCTGCCTAGCCCCGACTTGTGCAGGAGACTTTGTGACTTAGAATTAGGGTCACGAGGCCAGGCAGCGGTGCAATCAGTTAAGCACACAAGTTACCACCTGCAAATGTGCAAAACCTGGGTTCAAGCCCCCGGCCCCCACTTGCAGGGGCGGGGGAAGCTTAAAAGCGGTGTAGCAGGGCTATAGGCATCTCTCTCTCCCCCTCTCAATTCTTCTCTTCCCATCCAAATCAAACAAATAAAAATCTAAGAAAGAAAAAGGAAGGGACGGAGGGAGAAAGGGAGGGAGGAAAGGAGGAAGGGAGGAAGGGAGGGAAGATTCTACTTCATTTCATCAGATGTGAGTCCCAAGCATCAGTTAGGGGACCCACCAAGCTCCTTCTGTGACTGTCCTGGATGACCAGGGTTGACAACATTCTCCTGGGTCTCTGCAGCTGCCCTGCACTCTGGAAGCCAGGGAACATTCTCCCTGCCCCAGAGAGAACGGAGAGCAAGACTCAGGAGCAGACATGACTGGCCTGCAAGTGGCAGAGTCTGGCCTTGAACCCCTGGCCTCCAGGCTCCTTCTCCCAAGGCCTCTCCTCCTCACAGGAGATAACCACAGCTGCCACCTGCTCACAGCCCCCAGACTGTGGTGTGTGTGAGTGGCAGGAGGCGGCACCCAGCTCGGTGTCTGGATGGCCACTCTGCAAGTGAGGCTCAGAGAGGCTGGCACACAAGCCCCCCCACATGCAGAAGGTGAAGACAGGTGGCCCAGGGTGGGGGGAGCTTGCCCGTGAGCTCGGCCGTGATTTCTCATTTCCATTTTTGGAAAATTTATCCAGTGACTGGGGAGACATTACAGTGGTTCTGCAAAATGACTCTCCTGCCTGAAACTCCCAGGTCCCAGGTTCAGTCCCCAGCAGCACCATCAGCAAGAGCTGGGCAGGGCTCCAGTATCAATTTCTCTCTCTCTCTCTCTCTCTCTCTCTCTATCTCTATCTC